>NW_011889129.1:323095-324515 GCF_000151845.1 Pteropus vampyrus | reverse complement strand
TGATGTCAGTCATAATTTCCCTTCTCTCATCCCTGATTTTGTTTATTTGTCCTTTCTCTTTTTTCTTAGTGAGTCTAGCCAGGGGTTTGTCAATTTTATTAACCTTCTCAAAGGACCAGCTCTTTGTTGCATTTATTTTTTCTATCGTTTTTCTTTTGTTTTCAATTTCATTTATTTCTACTCTAATTTTGATTATTTCTTTCTTTCTACTGACATTAGGTTTCATTTGTTCTTCCTTTTCTAGTTTTGAAAGATGAAACGTTAGGTTGTTTATTTGGCTCATTCTTGTTTTTTGGAGATAGGCTTGTAATGCTATCAACTTTCCCCTTAGGACCGCTTTAGTTTCGATATTTCGATATGTTTTACTATTATTATCATTTGTTTCTATGTATCTCCTGATTTCTGTTTTTATTTCTTCTCTGACCCAGTAATTCTTCAGGAGCATGTTGTTTAATCTCCATGTATTTGAGGTTCTTCCTGATTTCTTTTTGCAGTTCATCTCTAGTTTCAAAGCATTATGATCAGAGAATGTAGTTGATATGATTTCAACCCTCTTATATTTGTTGAGGCTATTTCTGTGTCCCAGTATGTGGCCGATTCTTGAAAATGTTCTATGTGCACTAGAGAAGAATGTATAAGCAGCTGTTTTGGGATGAAAGACTCTGTAAATGTCGATTATGTCCAGTTGGTCTAATGTGTCATTCAAGGATGTTATTTCCTTATTGATTTTCTGTTTGGATGATCTGTTCATATCCAATAGTGGGGTATTTAGGACCCCTACTACGATAGTGTTTTGATCTGTTTCTCCCTTTAGTTCTGTTATAATTGTTTTACATATTTTGGGGGTCCCTGATAGGGAGCATAGATATTAATAAGTGTTATATCTTCTTGGTGCATGATTCCCTTTATCATTATTAATGTCCCTCAGTTTCTTTCTTTACCTTTTTTATTTTGAAGTCTATTTCATCTAATATTAGTACCACTACTCCTGCTTTTCTCTGAATGCCATTTGCTGGAAATATCATTTTCTACCCTTTCACTTTGAGTCTATAATTGTCTTTGAAGCTGAGATGTGACTTTTGGAGGCAGCATATGGTTGGGTTTTGTTTTTGTTTTTGTTTTTTTTTTGATCTATTGTGCAACTTTGTTCATTTTTATTGGTGAGCTCAGTCCATTTACATTTAGGATGATTCTTGAAATATGAGGTCTTCTTATAGCCATTTTATCTTTTGCTTTCTGGTAGCTCAGTGTTTCCATTGCTTCCTTGTCCTTGTGTTTGTGGGTTTTTTTTTTTTTTTTTTTTTTTTTTTTTTGGTTGGCTTTTGTGGGTTTTGCCTCTGATTCTTCTTGTTTTATGTTATATACTTCAGTTCTGACTCTATGGTGTGTGGTTACCATTACAAATATGAAAAAGATAGTT
>NW_011889129.1:322627-323045 GCF_000151845.1 Pteropus vampyrus | reverse complement strand
CTTCTTGTTTTATGTTATATACTTCAGTTCTGACTCTATGGTGTGTGGTTACCATTACAAATATGAAAAAGATAGTTATATATATACAGTCGTCCATTTTCTTCTGTGTGTGCCTTATCTCCTTTGCCCTTTGTGAATCTGGATCTTTGAATCCTCCCCTTTTCAGTCATTGTTATCTCACTTTGTTTCTATGTATGCCGAACGTTCATTGCTATCTTGCTATAGCAATTCTCTTCTTATTATTTAAGCTTATAATGCCCTGTTCTTAGTAAGGTTTGCACTCCTTTGCTTCTATTTGTCTGATAGTCATTTTACTCCTAATTATGTATTTTCGTTGTTGTTATTTTGTTTTAGGTGAGCTGACCCCTTTCAGAATTTCTTGTAGTATAGGCCTCATAGTGGAAATTCCCTCAATTTT
>NW_011889129.1:309974-322577 GCF_000151845.1 Pteropus vampyrus | reverse complement strand
GTATGTCTGAAAAGGTCTTAATTTCTCCTTCATATCTGAAGGAGAGCTTAGCTGGATATATTATACTAGGCTGGCAGTTCCTTTCACTTAATAGTTTAAATATTTGATTCTGTTCCTTTCTGACTTGTAAGGTCTGTGCTGAGAAGTCCGATAATAATCTAATGGGTTTTTTTTTTTTTATATGTTACCATTTTCTTTTCCCTGGCTACTCTGAGAATTTTATCTTTGTCACTGATTTTTGATAACTTTAATACAATGTGTCTTGGTGAAGGCCTTTTTGAGTTGAGATAATTGAGTGTTCTGTTGACTTCTTGAATTCCAAGTTCCAGCTCATTCCTTAGATTTGGGAAATTCTTGTCCACTATTTGTCTGCAAATACTTATATATTGTGTGTGTGTGTGTGTGTGTGTGTGTGTGTGTGTGTGTGTGTATATAATGCTAATAGATATTTATAATGCTTATAAATAGTGTT
Source organism: Pteropus vampyrus (assembly GCF_000151845.1). Taxonomy (NCBI): domain Eukaryota; kingdom Metazoa; phylum Chordata; class Mammalia; order Chiroptera; family Pteropodidae; genus Pteropus; species Pteropus vampyrus. The sequence goes on along the minus strand of NW_011889129.1, from coordinate 322,105 downwards.
CCAAATGCTCCTTAAATTATTATTATAGTCTTGGCTTCTTTTTTCTTGCCGTGCTGATTGAGTGCTGATTGGCTTCCCCATCCTTAATATTGATGGTTTGATCTTCTTTATCTGCTCTGTTTATTCCATCTAATATACTCTTCATTTCAGATAATGTGTTCTTCATTTCAGACTGGTTCCTTTTTATAATTTCCATTTCCATTTTTATGTTTTTTATCTCTTTGTTGAAGTTCTCACTGAATTTATCTACACTTCCCAAAAGTTAATTTAATATCTTTATAAGCAGTGTTTTGAACTCTGCATCTGTTAGATTACTTGACTCCATTATATCTAGATCTCTGTTCTGTTCTCTTGTATGGTTTCTGCTTCTTTGTCTGCCTATTTTGGCCGCCTTTCTGTATCTGTTTCCATGTACTAAGCAAAGCTCCCAAGTCTCCCGGTCTTATTAACATGGCTTTGTGCAGTAGGTGTCCTGTAGCATAGTCCTGAGAGGGGTTCAGCTGCAGGCCAAGTTTAGCCTCAACCTGTGCCCTTCTGGGGCAACCTGTTAAGATTCAGCAAGCAATCCACATATGTTGTGCTTATAGTTGCCTCAAGAGGCTATTCCAGAGGTCAGCTGCCACCAGTTTGAGTCTTGGAGTTGGTTCAGCAAGGAGCACTGTTCTCACTGAGGACACAACTGGATGTGGTTTGGGTGGAGACATGAGCTGGGGAAAGCAGAGCTTCAGGGAATCTTCTGGGCTGAGTGACCTTTGTTACGCAGTTCGCACACTGGGAGGGTGGAGGGCTCCCAGTGGGGAGCTTTGCCTCCAGCCCTTGCTTTGACAACTCAGTGTCCCCCTGTAAGTCCCTGGTACCCCCCAAGCCCGGCACTGGTGCTCAGAGCAAGCAGGTCCCTCACCACAAAAGTCCGCCTGTGGATACAGTCTTTTTAAGAGGTGTCTGCAGCTGCTGGCTGTAGCTGCTGCAGCCTCTGTCTCACTCAGCCGCCCGGGACAGGGCAGCCTCACGTCTTCAGCCCCTCCTACATTCTACTATTTCAGGTCTATTTGTTATTCCTCTCCCTAATTTTAGTGCTTCTGTTTATCTGGATCCCAAGCGACTTTGCCTGCTGTTTGCTTTGTGTTTCTGTCACAGCTTTGATTTGGTCGCAAGAGGTATGAACAAAGCCTCTATTATCTATGCCATTTTCCCCCTCCCTCTACATGTTCCTTTTTAATAATAATAACTACTATTTATTGAGTACATCTGAGCACTTTGCCGATTTTTTAATCCTGGCCAAGACCGTATGAAGTTTGGAATTTTATTCCCACTTTAGAGATGAAGAAACTGATGTTTAGAGGAGTTAAATAAAGTGTTTAATGTTGTATGGTCACCAATTGACAGAGCTGAGATGAGGATCCAGGTCTGTTGTGCTCCTATGTTCTTAACCAGTTGTTCCATCACATGGCCATGTTATACTGCTTCCTTGATGCCTGTTGTTTCACTGCCTAGTTATGAACCAGATAAGTATCATCCAGATAAGCCTTACCCACACACCCTTAATTCCTCAAGCTCAAAAATAGTCTACCCTTTCCACTCCCTCGATGTGGAGCTATGTCCTCTGCTCTTAACAGGTGGGCCCATAAGCCTCAAGCAGGGCTGGGGGGATAATACAGGATACCACAGTGCACAGACCTGGGTTGGGGTAGAGGAGGCTAGACCCTGGCAGCGTGAGCACAGCTTGCTGCAGTGAAATGGCTGAGTCTGCCCAGGTCCTTGCTGTGTAGGACAGAATCGTGGAAGGTAAGGCACATTGATAAAGTAAAAAAATCATAGTCAAAGAAGCAGCATTGGATTAGACATGTTCGTGTAGAATAAGGCCAAGACAGCAAGGTTCCAGTTATGCGGAAACACTCTGATCCCAAGGCCAAAGAGAGCACCGAATGAATTCTAGCTCCCATTGGGATCTTCCAACTGAAACCTTTTATAGGGTTATCTCAGAGCTGACATGTCAACCCTGCTACCAGAAGGAAGCCCAGCTATCTTGTATAAAAAGGCTCCTTGCCCCCCAGGAGCCTTTGGTATCTTTTTTCAACTATAGCCTTGGACTTATTTAGGGCTCTGACAGAAGTGGGCGGAATGAGAAAGTGTGAATTGGGTATCATGAGTCATTATTCTTTTTCAGAGCTTACATTTACTGCTGTGGACTGAATTTTGTCCTCCCACCCCTAAAGTCATATACTGAAGCTCTAACCCCCAATGTAACTGTATTTGATAGGACTTTTAAGAGGTAATTAAGGTTAAATGAAATCATAAGAGTGAGATCCAAATCCTATAGAATTGGCGGCCTTATTAGAAGAGGAGGAGATCTCTCTCTCTATGTACACACACCAAGGAAAGGCCATGTGAGGACACAGAGAGAAGGAGACCATCTGGAAGCCAGAAAGAGAGCTCTCACCAGAACCCAACCATCTTGGCACTCTGATCTTGGACTTCTAGCTTCCAGAACTGTGAGAAAATAAGTTTCTGAGTGTAAGCCACCCAATCTATGGTATTTTGTTATGGCAACACTGAGCTGATAAATACAACTACTTTATCATCAGAGCTTTTGTCCTCAGTGACTGGTCATTTTCTTTGGCCAAAGTCGCAGAATTCTTTCAGTCCCTAAAAGGAGAGCAAACCAAGCAGAGTAGTTTACACTGAGTTGTGAATGAATGACAAGTTTAACCTGAGGGAGGAGGGATTTGCCATTTTAAAGTGACTTTTGTTGCAGCTCTTCTCTCACTCTCTCCCCACCCTCTACCCTCAATCCTGGCCCATTTTGCCTGACTACACACACACACACATGCATGCACGCACACACGCACGCACGCGCACGTACGCACGCACGCACACATATACACACACCCTTTTGAGCAAGGAATTCTTCCTCAATGGTCCTTGGCTTTCTTGACCACCCTCGTTTCACATATATGGGGGTGGAAGGATATAGGAAAAAGAGGCAATCTGCTTAGTGCTTCACTTGTAAGAGAGAGCCCACCTCTGACAGTAGATTGTTCTTTTCTATCCAAGAGGTATGAAAAACAAATTCCTGTAAAACAGAATCAAGAAGACCAATCATCCCTTTCTGTAACTAAGAATAGCAATTCAAGTCAGCAATCATTTGGTGTAGGGTTAAGAGTAGTAAGATTTTTGAATCAGCTACCTGGGCTTGAGTTTTGGCTCTACAGATTATAGCTATAAGAACTTCTGCAAGTCACTTTAACTAAGTCTTCATTGCCTCATTGATAAGATGGAGTTTACGATAATGATTATTCAAAGGTATATAGAGATATTGTTTGGTAATCTACGTTAAGCTTGTAGGAGAGAATTTGGTTATCTAAGTAGTCAGTGTTAGCTTAGTATAATTTACTAAGCACCTCCTGTAAAGCATACTATATTTGGAAAAACACAGAGAAATAATGTTCTGTTTCTGCCCTTGGGGAGCTTACAAGTATGGAAAACAACATTCAGGATTCCTGTGAGATTAAGAGACCCTTATACACACCAAGTCTTTTAAAAACACCTTCAGAATCCCTGTTTTTCAGTAAAGCTACTGTCAGGTTTTCTGCACACTCAGTTTATCTGTCTTCTTAAGCCTTTTGAAGTCAACTACATTTGGTTTTTTTGCATCTTTCCTCCTAGCTCTGTGTACAATGTGGCCAAATATTATACCTCATGTATTATTTTTTTTTGTCATTTCCTTGGTGCTTCTCCAAAGCAGACCCTTTTCTTGCATGCAAAGGAGGGAGACTTCCTTGGAAGAACATTTAGTCCAAAGGTTCCACGTATCACATATGCTGAATTTGTCATTTCTTCACAAAGACGGCATATTTTCTTAAAAACAAACAAACAAACAAACAAACAAACCCCAGCTTTGCAAGAATTATCACTGTATCTTAATGGTACCAATTAAGATAAAAATACTCTGCTTCTCTTCTACATTAGAGCCTGGGCTGCAGTATTTCTGTAGTCACACTGTTGTTGTCTAGACAAGGTTGCTGTAATATGCTTTTGGTTTGAAAAAGGAAAGAAGCTAGTGTTTGTCTCCTAATGCTTATAAAAATGGCTCTCTCACCTTCTTTATTTTGTACCCCCTTCTTCTTTCTCTAGTTAAATTAGTAGTACGTGACAGGGACTAACCACCGTTCTTGTCACTTATACTTACAGGCCTGGCTTAGATAACCTTCACATGAACTTTCCTTTATTACAATCTCTGACATAAGGTGGCACAGAAAGCTAGATAGAGGTCAGTATGTGTAAATAGTGATGCCAATAGTTAATATTGGTGCCAACGTGTCAATCAATATTGCACTGAAAAAAAAAAAAAAGCACGAGTACATTCTGCCATCATAAACGAAACCCTAGGTTAATTACATTGTTTCTGTGATTGTGTGTTTTTAGAAAATCAGTTTTAGGGAAGTTGATACTGTCATAGTGATGATCAGAAACATTTGGAAATATTGATAATCTAAAAGAAAATTATAATTGATTCTGTGAAAGAGGACAGTATAATTTTTTTTTTCATTCCTTTTAATCATTGAACAAATACTTAGTACCTCCTACTGTATTTCAGTGAATCCAAGACTTTGTCCATTATAAGATGCATCATCTTTTCAGGTACCACTAGAGTGGCAAGAAGCTTCTCATATGGTTCCCAGTGATCCCCACCTCCTAATATACACGCCCTTGGGTAATCCTTGAGTGTGGGCTAGACCTAGTGACTTGCTTCCAGAATATGAGAAACCATATGGGATGTCACTTCGTGACTAGGTTACAGGACCATGACTTTAATCTTGCTAAGACTCTCTCTTTCTGGCACTCTCCTTTGTCGTGCTTGCTTCTTCTAATAGACGAGAAAGCACAAGCAGGCACACTGATGTAATATGCTCTATGGAGAGACCTATGTGTGAGGCTCTCAGGCAGAAGACCCAGTTAAACTGCTCCTGGATACAATATACCTAAAAAAGAAAAAAAGAAACACTAATATTAGAAATCAGCCATTACTAAAAATTCTCAAGAGTTCTGTTTTCCTAATTTAATATAGAAACACTTGATCTTTTCTCAGTTTCAACTAGACATAAATGCTTTATATTGCCATATATATAGTTTTTTTAATTGGCATTTTTCTCCATTTATCATATTTCTGGTTTTTTGTTTTATGTCTTCCCTTTTTGTGCCTTTTTCCTTTAGCTGCTTCTTTTTTCCCCCATGGTATGCAACTTGTCTTTATAGAAAAGATATGTGCTTCAAAGCTAAAGCTTACTGACTTTGTAACCTTACTTAATTTTTCTGAACCTCATGTTTCCTGTGTGTAAAATGGAAATAATAATATCTACTATTATTAGGCATGACCTTTTATTTCAAGTGACAGAAACTCAACTCAGACTAATTTAGGCAAACAGTAAAAGTAGGACTGTATCGCTTGAGGTAACTCCAGAAAGGGGTGCAATTAAAGCTCAGGGATTACTGACACCAGGGACTGCAATGCCATAAGAACTGTCTCTTTCCATTTATAAACTGCTACTTTCTGGTCAGCTTTATTTTCTCAGACTGGTTTCTTTCACATAGCTGGAAACTTGATTACCAGAAGCTCCTGTTTCTTATATTTCTGGCATAGCTTTACCACCAGACAGGGACTGGACTTCTTTCCCAAGCTCCATTTTAATAAATGCAAAGGAAAGATTGACTAGCCCACTTTGGGTTACATTGGTTGTGGGACAAGACAGAAGTCTATATTTGGCAACCCTCAAGAAAACTACCTGGCTAGAATTTGTGTGTATGGGGGTACAAAACACAATTTTTTGAAGGATTATTATGAGAGTTAGAAATTGTTCTAAAATCTGAAGTATTTGGTTTTTATTATTATTGTTATTTTTTTGAGTGTGCAATATTACAGTGTGAATGATAAATGTAAAACAAGAGGTTAGTTTTATCTAATAGTCTCTCTTTAGCTACCATTAAATTTTATCTAAAGGGTTTGAAAACAATTAAAACATTAAAAACAATCAATATAAAATTAAAGAAAAAATTTGAGGAGAGGAAATACATAATTCCACTTACTTAATGTATTTTTGTATATTCCCTTCCAATCCTTTTCCACATCCCCAAAATATCTAGTTAAATTGTATTTACCTATACTTCGTATCCTGCTTTTAATGGTATGTAATACTTTCCATTTTTCTAGGTAGCAAACATTTATTAAACATTTATTAAAATGGAGCTTGGGAAAGAAATCCAGTCCCTATCTGGTGGTAAAGCTGTGTCAGAAATGTAAGAAACAGGAGCTTCTGGTAACCAAGTTTCCATAATAATGTAATAGTTAAATACTATTCCATAATGTTGCTGGATCATAATTTATGCTGTATTTCTCCTTTATTGGTTGGATTTTACAGTTTAATTTAAGATAATTTAATCTATTTTTGGCTGTTGTGGATAATGTATTATAGATTTTTAATAGTATACTGGATTAAAGATAGGTTGTACTAGCATAAAGTTGTTCACAAATAGGCAATTACAAGACTGGCTAAATGTTTAATAAATACTTGTTGCATGAGTCCATGTGTCAAAAATAGGTTTCATGGAAGTAAACAAATTTTAACATGGAAAGAGCATTTGGCTGAGGATTAAAGGAGAAAGAAAGTTATGTGCACTTGAAATTGTGGAGAGAGAGAGATCTTGTGTTGCAATGAAAGATGCTTTCAGTATCAAAAACTTTAACTTATTTATCTGCCCAGCTGAGTGACCTTGGACAAACCCTTTGCTCTCCTGAGCTTCAGTTTCTAGAGGATTTTAATGTTCCTTTCAAATAAAAAAATTGTTTGATTGTTTGATGTTGACTGTGTGTAGACAGTCTGACCAGAGAGAGGATATGAATAATGCTTTCCTAATACAGATTACAAAGCTGAACAGAGCAAATTATAGTACTTGTTAGCAACTCAACTATCTTGATGGCTTCTGGAAGCCAGTGTCTGCTAAAGGCAGCACCTCTTATTAATTCTCTTCTTGTTCAAATGACAGTTTTACATTTAAGAGAACAAAGAAAGAAAGCAATATGAGAATCTTTATGTGTCATCCTCAAATGTGATAAGTAGGGAAAGCTATCAGAAGATCAAATGTGAGCAAAAAGTCATTGTTTAATAAGGGAAAAGGAATGAATTTTGGAAGACGTAGAGTGATTTATATGTTTCTTATATATATAAAAACAATGCAGAGAATTATAAAGCTTGTGTTTTGTGAACATTTAGAAGGAAAAGTGGTGTTCCATCAAAACCAACTATGTTCACTAAGCAGAAACACTGCCAAAGTAAATTTGCTTCCTTTTTTGGGTGGGGTTAGTGGCTTGATGTATTGGAGAATTCCATACATAAAGGGTATATTGACTTCAGCAAATCAATTTACAAAAAATTCTGTGTCATATATCTTGTAGCTAAAATGATGAATTTGTACGTAAGTGAATTTGCAGTTGATTGAACAACCATTGTGGTGTGACAGCAGTCTAAGCAATCTCCAGTTCCATTAAGAGATGAACAATGTCCATAGAAAGGGAAATCATGATCTCCCTGGTTATTAAAATTAATAGAGCTCAGGAAGGTCCTCGTCTCTCTAGGTGCCCTTTCCTTCCAAAGTCAGCACTGTGGAGAAAATAAAGGAATAGATATGTGAGCTTTAGGGGGTTAAGAATGAAGAAACTTGAAGCTAACTAAGGATTTCAGAAATGGATGAAGGAAAGAGGAACTTTTCAACTTAAAAGGCAGGTGTTGTGATAGTGCCAGACCAGGCAGAATGAGTGTTATGGGTTTCTTGAGGAATGGTATTGTGTCTCATTGAACTTTTTAATCCATTCTCACCCCTCAGAGCCTACCACATTATGCCTGGCACAGAGAAAATACTCAGTAAACAATTATTGATTAAATGATACATGCAAAAGCATGAACAGGGTTGCCTTCTAAGCTGAGAAGATGCCCTGCCAATACCTCTGTTTCTCAAGACCACTGAAAAAGTATAAATTATAATTCACCCAAGGCAGTGCTACTGCCTCTAGCATTGTGCAGAGAATACTCCAGTGGTAGTTTACAGACATCTTATTCAACTCTCCTTTTTAGGTAAGGAAACTGAATGCCCAAAGAGACCAAGAGGCTTGTCCAGGATCATAGCTAATTAGAAACACAATTGATTTATGAAATGCTGGTCTCTTGAATCCTAGTCCAGCAAAACTTTCTATGCCTCCTTCCTGCCCTAGTGCTCTCTGCCTCAGCTGCTTCATAGACAAGCCCTTTAGTACATTTTTCTCCTGAACTCTTGATGTAAATAGACTCTCATCAATCACTCCTGAGCTCATTCCCTACCTCTACCCTTTGCCTTTCAAACTGATCTGCACTCTTGTTCTCGTATCTATTTGGCCTTTCTGTGGTAGCCTGCTAAGAGGTCTTCCCTGCACCCCTCACTGTTCTCAGTCTGGAATTTTGGTCAACACTATCCCAATTCTTTCATTTCCTCTTAGAAAGCCAAAGATAATGAGTCTATTAGTTATCTGTTGCTGTGTAACAGCCTACCCCAAACCTAAGTGCTTAAAACTACAAATATTTATTATCTCAGTTTCTCTGGAGAAGGAATCTGAGATCTGCTTAGCTGAGTGGTTCTGGATTTAGGTCTCATGAGGTTTCCTGTCAAGAAAATGACTGGGGCTGCAGTCTCATCTGAAGGCTCAACATGGGGAGTATCCATTTACAGATGCATTCACAGTATATTGACAGGCCTCAGTTCTTCATTGGCTGTTGGTCAGAGTCTTCAATTCCTTACCACATGGACCTTTTCATAGGTTGCTTAGTGTCCTGATGACATGGCAGCTGGTTTTCCTCAGAGATAGTAAGCTAAAAGAGAAAGAAAAAGAGAAACAGAGGGAGAGGATGAGGGAGAGAAAAGCCATGGTCTTTTACAAACCAGTCTTAGAAGTGACATAACATCTGCCACATGTTATTTGTCACACAGACCTCCCTGGTACAGCAAGAGAAGGAACTATACAAGAGTATGAATACCAGGAGGAGAGGATAATTGGGACCCATCTTAGAGGCTGTCTACCACAATGGTACAAGCATGCTTTTTGGTAATGAGGTCCAGAAACAAAGTTTATTTTAAAAGCTATGTTAATGGGGTATGCATTAATGTAGTTCAGAAATCAAAATACAGTCATGTGCTGCATAATGATGTTTTGGTCAACGACATGTATGACAGTGGTCTTATAAGATTATAATGGAGCTGAAATATTTGTATTGTAACATTATAGCCATCCTGAAATCATAGTACCACGCATTATCGTTTTGTTCTGGTCTTATTCTATCATTAATAATGCTATTGATTAGAAGTACTTGGGGGCACTCACCTGGGCCCCAGTGAGCTTCCCACAGATATCTTGCTTTTCAAAACCTGGGTTACTACTGAACTGATCCTTGAGGTTTTTATTACGATTGCAAGATACCTTTCAGCAATAACCTTAGGAAACTTTGAAGAAAAAAAGAGTTTATTACTTACAGGCCCTAGAGTGTACAAGGCATGCAGTTTGGGGATGGGAGAGAACATGTGAAGTGTGGACCTGGGGTTCTGCTTTTATTGGGGTGGGTCCAAGGTGGGGCCCTAGGGTTTCATGGGCTCACTCTTTATTGTCGAATTTAAAACTTAAGAGCTGGAATTTAAAGTATGGGAGAGAAGAAAAAACAAGTAACCCAAATGGTCAGTTATTGAAATCAATCTCTAGAACAAGGGAGCCTCAGTGTTGAGGAGGTGGCCTGGATCTTTATCTAGCTATGCAGCTGGGCATGTGTTTATTTGATCTTTGAAATGGATGCCTCTTGACAATCAAAGCTTAAGTCAGGCACTTGCATTACAAAAAGAAAAGCGTACTGTCAGGGCTTACACTACAATTACTCACATGTTTGTGGTGATGCTAGTGTAAATAAACCTATGCTGTCAATCATATAAAAGTATATAGCACATGCAAATAGAGTAGTAGGCTGTACCATCTAGAATGTGTAAGTGCACTCTACGATGTTTGCACAAGGATGGAATAGCCTCAGAACCTATCCCTGTTCTTTATGGGCACCTGGCCTTCATATAAAAGATATTCAATACAAGGCTGCTCTTCTTGCCCTCATCCTTACTCCTTCTGATAGTAACCATTCTTAAAACTTTCTTCTATATTAATTTAGAGCAGAGGATGGAAACATATTTTTTTTAAATAAAAGGTCAGAGAGTAAATATTTTAGACTTTATGGGCCATACAGTCTCTGTTGCAGCTACTTAACTGTATTATTGTAGCACAAAAGCACCCATAGATAATAATAAACAAGAGAACATGGCTGTGTGCCAATAAAATTTTATTTATGGAAATTGAAATTTGAATTTTTAAAAATTTTCTGTGTCATGAAATATGCTATCGATTTTTTTTCAACTGTTAAAAAATGAAAAAACCATTCTTAGCTTGTGGATTATATTAAAACAGGTTGATTTTGCTCTCTAGAAGTAGTTTGCCAACCTCTGTTCTACACTTTCTTTAAGTATAAGCAAATATGAATATGTAGTCTTATTTTTTCTCTTTTATGGACATTAACCAATTCTGGGTCACTCCAGAGCAAGCTTCTCATCTGTAGTGTCTCAATTTTTGGTTGTTGGAAATTCTTCTGGCAGCTATCCTATTCAGTAGCTATTCAACATGCATATTTCTTTACAAAGCTGGGCTTCTCCTTCCCTTACTCAGAGTGAAGAAACTTTTAGTGTTTAGCATCTTGGATATAGAGCCAGAGGAGACCTTGAATATCATCTTGTCTACCGCCTTACACCTTTTCCCATTATACAGACAAATAATTTGAAGTCTAGAGTTTTTAAATTTTTATTTTATCAAGAGTAGAGCTAGGACTACAATCCTAGTCAAGAAAAGCCTTACTTTGCTGTAGGTCATAAAGAATGGGAAAATGGAAAATTGTGATCTTCAGTCTTCTCTGCTGTAGGATCGTCAGTGTAGTATCCACTGCCATTGAAGCTTCTAATTTCTCTGTTCCTTTGCCTGGCATGATGACAGTGGTACATTTTTCTGGAACTTTGTTTCTGCTATGAGTGTTTACAAGGGCACGTTCAGTGTACCATGGATATTAATAGGAATGTGGCGGGATGTTGATGGCTGCTAGGGAGCATCACAAGTTGGGGAAGATACAAAGGAGGGGTGGATTTATGGTAGAAATGTAGGATTTGTTGGTAACCAGATGAATAAAAACTTGTTTGTATGTCTGGTTGGCTTTAAAAAATTTTTTAGTTTGAGGCCAAGGTTTCAGTGACATGGAAAGAATAAAGATGGGTAAGGGAGAAGATGTATTATAACTTTCATTTAATGTGTCCAAATAACTGCCTTTTTTTTTTTTCACCCTTTGGGTTTAGTGGAAAAGCATGTCTCAGATTTAATGGTGCCTTAAAGACATGTTGTTATTTGTTATTATAACCATTGCTGTTGATGCTAGGAACATTGGGTGATTAGGAGGGACAGCAATGAGAAGGTATTTAGGCAAGTAGGTTGGTGACAGTTTAAATACACCAAACTTTTTCCACTACCTAAATAGCTAATGTGAAGCATGCCTCCTTTTCTTCATGTTTCAAGCAGTGTTTGCTGATCATGGGTACATTCAGTTAGGATCTGTTTCCAAGAATGGATAATCCTAGCTGTATACACCATCTCCTTCCCTCAGTTGAGCTCTTTGTACTCTGTATGTTTTACTACTCTCTGGTCATGTTTAATTTTGGTTCCTAATTTTAATTTTTATTTAGATCTTTTCTTTATTCTTCCTATTCACCTTCAAACCTCTTCCCACTGGCTCAGAACCAATTAAAAAATTCAGAATTATTTTATTTTATTTTTTTCTAAAAGCAGTCATTTTATGGCTTCATAAATTCATTCAGCAAGCTACTATTGCCAGTCAAAAAGCTTGCCCTTTTGAGGCTTGCTTTCTAGCACATAATAATTGTAAATATTATCACTGAATACATATAGTACTTCCACTTCCAGGCAGATAGGGTAGATGTACTTTTCCCTATTCCTTTTATTAAGTACAACTAAAATCCATGGA
>NW_011889129.1:298364-309924 GCF_000151845.1 Pteropus vampyrus | reverse complement strand
AAATACTGATAATATGAGATTTAGTTACTAATAATTTTTTGTTCACCATGTCATAAAAATATTCCAAGTAATGTAGTATGTATGTTTATATATATACACACACACACACACACACACATGCACACATATATACACACTATATAATGCATTTGTACAATGTCTATATTTGTACACTATGTGTGTGTGTGTGTACACATGTATGTGTGTGTGTGTGTGTGTATATATAAACAAATGTAAGAAAACTCTGAAATATAGCAAGAAGAAGGCAGACCAGGACCCAAGAAATGACATGGTAGTGTATTCCTTGCGTTTCTGTTTTGCATCATATATCCTAGACTTGGAGCTGAAGAAGCCAGCAACCTATAAATATAAATGAATACAGAGCAAGAAAAGCTCCAACAAAAGCTAGTTCACAAAAAACAACAACAACAACAACAACAACAAAAACCCAAAAGGATTAAGAGGTACAAATGGATAGTTGCAGAATAGACATGGAGATGTAGAGTATAGCATGGGGAAGATGGTTAATAATGTCATAATAAATATGTAAGAGCAAAGAGGGGTACTAGATTTAGTGGGGTGATCGCTTTGCGAGTTATGTAGATCTCTAATTACTGTGCTATACATCTGAAACTGGGATATTATTGTATGCCAACTATAAGTGGAAAAAAGCTCATTGAATTGTACAATGTAAATATAAGCAACTAATTGTCTATTATATTTCAATAAAGACAAAAAAAATGGCCAAAAAGAAAAAAAAAAAAAGAGCCAGTTCTCTGTAGCTAAAGAATCAGTAAAGGAGCAACCTAGAAAGATAGAAAACTTTTAGACAATAACTGTTCTCCTCTGGCCAAACAGCACAAAAATTGTGTCCCTGTTCCACCATGCTACTACCTAAGCCTGTATTTCTACGCTTGTGAAATTCTAATGCTGTTATCCAATACCATTGTCAGAGTGATGTTAGATAAGTACATAGGAAACCTGGACTTTCATCCCCGCTGACAGGTAATGAGATGCTCCTTTCCTTTTCTACTGTAGTGTCAGTGGAGACTGGGGAGCTAGAACTTTCAACCCCACCAAGCAGTGACAGGGAGCTCCCCTTAGATGTCAGTGGAGGCTGAGTGGGTAACCTGGACTTTTACTTCTACCTGGCATTAACAAAGCAGTGCCCTCACTTCTCCTACCCAAATTGTAATAAAAGGAAGGAAGAAAGAAAGAAAGGAAGAAAAGAAAGAAAGCCAGTTAAAACAAAAGGTTTAAAGAATACCCAGATACTTTTAACAAAATATGGAAATGTCCAGGTTTCAAAAGAAAATTACTTGTCATTCAACCAGATCTTGAATGAAAAAAGACAATCCATAGATATTATCTTAGTTTTTTTTAAAAATAAGGACACTAATTCAATTCACGAAGGACACTAATTCAACCTCATGATCTAATTACCTCCTAAAAGCCCCACCTCCTAATACCATCCCATTGGGGATTAGAATTTCAATGTGTGAACTTTTTGGGGACACAAGCAGTCATTGCGGATGCCAACACTGAGGTAAATGTTAAAATTATTTAACAAAGATTTTAGAATAACCACGATAGAAATGTTTCAATGAGTAATTAGAAAGATATTTGAAATAAATGAAAAATATTCTCTGCAAAGAAATAGGCAGTATAATGAAGAAGCAAATGGAAATTTCAAAACTGAAAAATATAATCACCAAATAAAAGATCAGTGAATGTGTTCAAGAGCAGAATAGAGGGAATAGAGGAAAGAATCAGTGAACTAAAAAATGAATAATAGGAAATACTGAATCTGAACAAAAGGGAGAAAATCTTAAAAAAAAAACACAAAAAACCCAGAGACTTGGGGATCTCTGGAATGATAACAAGTGAGCTAGGATTCCTGTCATTAGAGTCCTGAAAAGTGAGGATAAAAATGAGATTGATAAAGTACTCAAAGATATAATGGCTGAAAACTAGGCAAGAGATGTAAACCTGCAGATTCAAGAAGCTAAGTGAGTCTCAAACAGAATTAGCCCCCCAAAATCTACATCAAGACATATAGTTATTAAAATCTGAAAACTAAAGATAAAGACTTTGAAAGCAACCAGAGAAAAGTGATACTTAATAACTAAACAACTATATAGAAAGTTAGCAGGGTATAGAACTCAACAGTAACTTCAACTAAGAAGATCATATTAGCATTTATAGAATGTTCTACTCAACAATAGCAAAATACACATTTTTTTTTCAAGTGCCCATGGAATATACACCAAGAGAAGCCACATCCTGGTCTATAAAGCAAACTTTAAAAAATTTAAAGTATTGAAATCATGTAGAGTGTGTTATTCGACCACAATGGAAACAAACTAGAAATCAATAATGGAAAGAGAGCAGGGAAATCTCCAAACACTTGGTAACTATGCAGTAAACAATGCATTAAACAATTCATGGGTCAAAGGGGAAGCCTCAATGGAAATTTAAAAATTATGTTGAACTGAAGGAAAATGCAACATATCAAAATGTGTGGGACATAGCTAAAGCAGTGCTGAGGGGGAAATTTATAGTACTAAATGCTTACATTAGAAAGAAGGAAAGTCTCCAATTAATCTAAACTATCTTAAGAACACAGAAGAGCAAAATAAACTCCAGTTGAGAAGAAGGAAGGAAATAATAAAGAGCAGAAAGTGATAAAATTAAAAATAAAATCCATAGAAAATATCAGGGAAACAAAAAGCTGATTTTTTTGAAAAGAACAATAAAATTGGTAGGCTAGTAAGACAGAAAAAGAAAAAGAAACACAAACCACCAATATTAGGAATGAATTAAGCTGTTACTATGGTCCTTGCAGACATTAAAAATATAATAAGAGAATACTACAAACAACTCTACACACATAAATTTGACAACTAAACTAAATGGACCAATTTCTTCAAAAACATAAAGTCATAGATACACACAACAGAATGGTGGTTTCCAAAGGGGAAGAGGAGTTTGAGGGATGGTAAATTGGGTAAAGGGGTTCTAGAAGGAAAGTAGACTTTAAGTGGTAGCATGCAATGGAGTATACAGATATCAAATTATAATGTACACCAGAAATTTATATATTATAAACCAATGTTACTTTAATAAGTTGAATTAAAACAAACCATAAAAAATTAACTACCACAATTCTCTCAATATGAAATAGCTATTTTGAATAGCTGTAACTATGAAAATAGTTAAATTTGTAATTTAAAAACTCCCTAGAAGGAAATTTCTAGGCTCTCAGGTTTCACTGGAGAATCCTACTGAAAATAATCCTCTAGAAAATAAAAGAGAAGGAAACATTTCTCAATTTATTTCATGGAGCCAATATTGTCCTGATAGCAAAACTTGAAACAACACAATACAAATAAGGAAAACTACAGACTAACATCTCCCATTAATATATATACAAAAATCCTTAACAGATATCAGCAAATAGAATTCAGCAATATATAAAAAGAATTTTGTACTATGATCAAGTGGCATTTATTCCAGGGATATAAGGCTGGTTCAGTATTCATAAAGCAAACAATGTAATCTACCATATTAACAGGCTAAAGAAGAAATAAGATACATCATATCAGTTGATGCAGAAAAAGCATTTGACAAAATTCAGCATTTGTTCATGATAAAAATTCACAAAATATGAATAGTGGGAAACTTCAATAAAGAACAAGAGAGAAAGAAAGAGAGAAAGAAAGAAAGAAAAAGAAAGAAAACTGTCTCTAATTGCAGGTGACATGCTTGCCTATGTAGAAGATATTAAGGAATTTACCAAAAACAAACAAACAAATAAAAACTCAAACTGAAAAGTGAGTTCATCAGGGTTACAGGATGTAAGATATAAGATCAGCATATAAAAATCTATTGCATTTCTGTATATTAGCAATGGATATGTGAACATTGAAATGAAAAATACAATACTATTTATAATCACTCAAAAAAGTGAAATGCTTAGACGTTAAGTCTACCAAAACATATACAGGACTTGTATGCTGAAAACTATAAAATGCAGATGAAAGAAACAAAAAAGATCTAAATAAATGAAGGGATATACCATTTATTTATTGATTGAAAGACAACATAATAAAATGTCATTTCTCTCCAAA
Organism: Pteropus vampyrus; assembly: GCF_000151845.1. NCBI lineage: Eukaryota > Metazoa > Chordata > Mammalia > Chiroptera > Pteropodidae > Pteropus > Pteropus vampyrus. The sequence goes on along the minus strand of NW_011889129.1, from coordinate 305,794 downwards.
TTAATGTATAGATTTAATGTAATTCCTATTAAAATTTCAGCAGGATTGTTTTGTAGATATAACAAGATTATTTTTAAAAGCTAATTTTGAAAAAAAAACAAAATGGGAAGAATCAGCATACTAATTTAAGACTTATTAGGTAGCTACATTCATAAAGAATGTGTAATATTAGCAGAGGCATAGACACATAGGTTAACAGAGCAGAATAAAGAATTTGTAAGTAGCCCCACAAAATATACCCAATTGATTTTATGACAAAGGTGTAGAACCAATTCAAAGGACAAAAATAGACTTCAATAAATGGTGTTGAAGCAATTGGACATCCTATAGCTCATACCTTATAAAAATATTAACTCAAAATGGATTCTATACTTAAAATATAAAACATAAAACTATGAACTTTCCAGAAAAAAAAAATTGAAGAAAATCTTCGGGATCTAGGGCTAGGCCAGCAATTCGTAGACTTGTCACCAAAAGTATGATTCATAAGGAGAAAAATTAATACATTGGAGTTTGTCAAAATTAAAAGTTTGCTCTGTGAATTAAGATGATAAAAAGGCAAGCTACAGACTGGTAGGAAATATTTGCAAATCACATATCTGACAAAATAGAATATACAATTGGTCCTCTGTATCTGTGGATTTTGCATCTAAGGATTCAACCAACTGGGATCAAAAAAAATCCCAGAAAGTTCCAAGAAGCAAAAGTTAAATTTGTCATACACTAAGCACTATGCTGAATCCACATGAATAAAGTGATGTATAGGCATACTCTACTGAAACTGATATGCAAATATAGGTTATTTGCAAATACTATTTTAAGTAAGGAACTTGAATGTCTGCAGATTTTGATATCTAGGAGGTATTGAAACCAATCCCCTGTAGATACTGAGAAATAACTGTATAAAGAGCTCCCACAAAAGACATGACAGATACTTCACATGAAGAGGATATATAGATGGCAAATAAGTACATGAAAAGATGTTCAATGCCATTATCCAGTGGGGAAATACAAATTGAAGCTACAGTGAGCTTCTACTACACACTTAACAGATTGGCTCAGATTAAAAACAGTGACAACAAATGCTGGTTAGGATGCGAAGAAACATACATTACTGATGAGAATATAAAATGGCACAACCACTCTGGAAAACATTTTGGCAGTTTCTTCAAAATACCATGTGACCACCACTAGAACCAGCAGTTGTACTACTGGAAATTATCTCAGAGAAATGAAAACATGTTCACACAAAAACTTGTGCATGATAGTTGATAGTAGCTCATTTGTAATAACCCAAAATGTGAAGCATCCTAGATGTCCTTCAGTGAATTAATAGTTGAACATTAATGGTTGAACAATGGTGTATCCAAACCATAGAATACTACTAAGCAATGAAAATAAACAGACTATTGATATACACAGCAACTTGGATGAATCTTGAGATAATTATGCTGAATGAATTCTTACCGTAAGCAGCCTGAAGTGACCTCTAAAAATGGTTCGCTATTCATTTGACCAGAAAACCACACAAAATCATGCAAATCAAGAGTTTCAAATCTTTGTATTCACTTTAAGAACACTCATGAAACTACCCAGGCCATCAAGGGTATGCATATCCAAAAGCCACCAAGTATCTGAGGATGTCATTTTACAGAAGCGATGTGTGCCATTCCCTTGTTACAATGGTAGAGTTGGTAGGTGTTCCCAGGCCAAACAGTGGGCCTGAATGCAGAGTCAATAGCCCAAAAAGAGTGCTGAATTTTTGCTTCACATTTTTAAAAATACAGAGCGTAATGCTGAACTTAAAGGCTTAGATGTAGACTCTCTGGTCACTGAGCACATTCAGGTGAACAAAGCTCCCCAGATGCGGCACAGAACTTACAGAGTTTGTGGGCAGATGAACCCCTACAAGAGTTCTCTCTGCCACAGTGAGATGATCTTCACTGAAAAGGAACAGATTATTCCTAAACCAGAAGAGGAGGTTGCACAGAAGAAAAAGATATCCCAGAAGAAACAAAAACTTACGGCCTGGAATAAATTGAGCATCAAATAAATGATTACAAAAGTTAAAAAAAAAATTATACTGGATGAAAAGAGCTAATTTCCAAGGTTAAATATTGAATGATTCATTTATATAATATTCTTGAAGTTAGAGAATTATAAAAATGGAGAACAGATTAGTGGTTGCCAGGGATTAAATTGGAAGAGACGTGATTGGCATTAAAGGGAGGTGGACCTGGCTATGAAAGAAGAATATGAAGGTTCTTTATGATGATGAAAATGTTCCGTATCTTGACTATCAGTGCCAATATCCTAGTTGTGATGATGTACTGTAGTTTTGAAAGATGTTATCACTGAAGGAAACTGGGTAAAAGGTACATGAGATCACTCTGTATTATTTCTCTCAGCTGCATGTGAAGTACAATTACCTCAATAAAAAGTTTAATTAAAATTAATTAATACTATAGAAAAACAAAGTAGAACAGTGTAAAGGGGATTGGGAATTCTAGATTTGCCGGAAGGATGTATGATTTTAAAGTGGTCAGATTATGTTTAATTGAGGAAGTGACATTTGAGCAAAGATTTTAAGAGGTTAAGGAGTTAACCAAATGCTCAGTTATGAGAAAAACCATTCAGCTAGAAGGAGCAGCCAATGTAATCAGTAGGTTGCTTATATGACTTACAATTACTGCTTATATATTGTCTTCTCCTAGAATCTGAGTTTCCCAAAGACTAAATATAGATGCATTTTGCGTCTATATTTCCAGTGCCTAGCTAAGCATATAGACATACATTCCTTAATTCTGTTCATAAACTCAATCTCGTTTTTTATTATATAGATCCAACTCTCTCACTGTTCTTCCTAGAATTCTAGTTATAATATAATAAATTGGATTATAATGAAATAATGTTGTTGTACAGGCATATTTCATCACCAGAAAACAAATAATCTTACTTTTTGTCAATCAAAGATGCACTAAGAGACCTGAGGAGATGGAACCCATTTCTGCTCCCATTAGTTTTCCTTTCATTTCATAGAATATGATTCAGTAGGTGCTCAGGAATCTTTCATTTGTTCTCCCTTCTACCCCTCTGTTCTTCCCTATCCCCTTTTCATAGTATGTCAGTTTCATGTTGCTGCCATGTTTTTGCTCAATAACTGTGAGAATCCCCTCCTTTTGTGTTCATTCATCCTGTGTTGCAGAGTAGACCACCTCCAAGGCAAAGACAAACACAGCTCTTTTGCTTAACCTGATGGCCTTTTGTAGCTTATCTTCAATTTGTTAGGCTCTCAGACACCCTTACCTTTCACCAAGGAGCGAAAATGAGTTACAAAGAAGTAGAGTACTCAGTCTTGTCATTATTGATAATCATAGTAGTTGAGCACAAACTGTGCTAAGAACATGACATGTATTTTCTCTGTTAATCCTCAACTACCCTATGAGGAAGATACTATTATTGTTCCTACATATACTGATGAGGAAATGGAGATCCAGAGTAATAGTACCAGTAATGATAGAGCTGGGACTTGAAACCTTGTATCTATATCAAAATCTAGATAGGACTTTATCTAGATTTTTTTATCAGTCAAAACTACATACCCACTCTAGCTAGTTTAAGCATAAAGGGAATTTTTAAAAGGATATTAGGTAGCTCACAGAATCTCTGAGAATGCCAGTGAAGTCTTAGATTTAGCCTTTTCCTTACAGCTGATCACTTGTATCTAGAACACAAGTCTTTCTCCACAAATTGTTACCTACTAATTTATAGTTACTAACCCTTACCTTAAAAGAAGAGCATGAGGGTAGGTGATAGAACATCATGGAAAATATTCTCTTAATGAGGTTCTCCTGTACCCAGAGGAAGAAGTCTGTGACTACACTGATTTCAGAAAATTAACTCAAAGGACACTGGCTCCAACTGCTAGAGCACAGACTTTGACAAGAGAAGGTCTGTGCTGATAAGTGATGTCAGCACAGTTGGGCAAAGGACATATGCTAATGAACCATGTAAAACCCAGTCACTAAAGTTGGGGTTTTACAGATGTGTTTTTATGGATCCTTATTTACCATGAACTTTTAGATGGTAATTGGAGCACAAATTATCTTTTAAAATAGTTATTTCAGCTTTCCCCTGACCATTGTAATCTTCTGGTAATCCCTCTTTGGCCCTCTCCAGCTGTCTGCCCCTTATTCAGAGGGGCCAGCTTCCACTTTGCTGCTGTGAGTGAAGGTTGAGCCTTAATGTGTGGCCACTTATATAGCTTCTCAGCTTTCTAGGCAAAAGGAGGCCAGATCACTTTATATGGTCACTGGCTTCTCCAATGTGGAGAGCAACTCCATTCACTCTCAGAGCAGATATTCCCACTGATGACAGTGACATAAATAATAGAAATTTCCAGTTATTGAGTACTCAGTATGTGCCAGGAACTGTGCTAAATGCTCTATCTGTTTTTGCCCATTTAACCCTCACAACAAGCACACAAATAGGTATTATTATTATAATCAGTATATAAATGAGGTTAACTGAAGTTCAGAGAGGGAAAAAAATTTGCCTAAGATCTCCCAGTTTGGGCACCTAATGGAGTCAGAATTTGGACCCAAGTGTGTAGGAGTACAGAGCTTGTACACTTAACGGTCATGCCAGACTGCCCCCCTTGATTAGAATTCTTGTGTTTTGACTTTGAGGCAATGTCATCCAAATATCCTCCTGGCAGCTGGATGAAGCTGCTTACAGCAGGAAAGGCAAATTCTCCAGAGAAGTGGATGAATGTTGTACTCCAGAGAAGACTCTGTTGTGTGCCTAAATTACTTTGCCCCTGGGGCTCAAAGAGGAGACTATGATTATTTAAGTTGAGAATTCACTTGGTTCAAAACAAAATTCTTATGGATAGAGTTTTCACTATTTTTAGTTCAATCCAGTTTTTATGGGAAATTTAATCTAATTTAATTCAATTATATGAAATGTTAGTAAAAGATGTTCTGGAAGTTAGAATGGAACATACGACCCAAGGGAGGTGGATAAGTCATTGGGAATAAAATGTCTGACTATGAGGGCTATTAAACGCTGGGTTGTTGTGTAATCTCTGGAAAATCCTGAAGACCAGTTACATTTCTGTCTCCCAGAGGTGTTTTAGGTGTGAGATACTTTGCGGAGGGCCGTATGTTTCCTTGTGATTCTTATTCCTAATAAGCATACTTAAACTACTGTGGCAGTTTAGGCCCTCTGAGAAGTAGACACCCAGAGAGGAATTAGACATGTGTGAGTTTTATTTGGTGAAACACCCATGAATGGGGAAAAGAGAAAGGATCAGGAGAAAGCAGGGAGAGTCTTCAGACAGTGATGCAGGTCTGACATTTGTGAAAGGAGGAGAAGTAAATAAAATTGGGCAGGAAAAGCTTCAGACCACAGTGGAGTTCTGAGATAGTCTGGGCCAGTGTGATGAGGAGTCTTTAGGCAAATGTTCCCCATTAAAGAAATTTGTGTTGGAGAGATGGCCTAGCTTTACTGCACCTCCTGTGCTTAGTCATTGCCTGGGAGTAATAGCATGGAGGTCAAAGGGTAGAGGGTGGGGTGGGGAGTGTGGCCTTAGTGAACATAGCAGTGGATCTAAAGGTACGGCAGCTGGATACTGTCGGACAGCTATGCTTCTAGCAGCAGGTTTTCCTGAAGGGTGAGCCAAGTGGGCCATCTCTGTGTCTGTCACTGTTACATACTGTATTGCCAAACTGGGTTACTTTTCTAAAATTTACTGCTAGTGTCAAGTGAACCGAGAAGCAGAGTTTCCATCTCAGCAGTATATTCTACTAAAAGTAAATCTCCTGGCATCAAAGTGCATTGTCTAATAAAATCCCTTTTCCCCGTCCTTTCTGGACACCATAGCCAATTATCTGGCCTTTTATTTTTATTTTTTTCTGGAATCTGCTAAAGCTTTGCCATTTAACTATCTAATAATTTTTCTAAATGCTTCAAATTTATGTTCTGATGTGAGTAGAAAGAACACATATTTTTACTTTCACATGATGATTAATCTAAAGTTATAATTTCGTCTCTTCAATATATTTAAAATTGGTTCTTTCTCTCAACTTTCTATGTTATTAGATTAGCTCAGTTCCCTCTTTATCACTTCCTTGGATTATTTTAGTAGCTTTCCATCTGTTCTCTCTGCCTCTATCGTGTCACTTTTTGGTTCACCTTCTGTACATGTACAAAACAAATGTGACCTTTTTAGAAAACCTCCATAGCTTATTAGCATTTAGAGAAAAAAATTCAAGCTCCCTAACATGACAAGTGAGACAATTCGTAACTTATCCCAGCTCACTTTGCTGACCTTAGCTGATTCTATTCTCCATGTGCTTTCTATTCTACTGCTATGGAACCAATTATAGTTCTGCACACTGCCTGCCTGTGTATATATGCTTTTCTTTGTGTAGACTGTACTCTTTTATGTCCACTGGACACACTGCTAACTAAAAATCTGATCAGTTATCACATTCTCTTTGAAGCTTTTTCTGATTTCTGTTCAGAATTGACCACTTCATCTTTTGTATTCCTACTGAATCTTCTACCAGTCTGTAATTGCAAGCTTCATGTTTCTATTAGAACTATCTGTACCCTTTCCTTAATGGACCAGGTTGTGTCTTACTTTTCTTTATAACCCTTGCCCCTTGCACAGTGTTTGGCCCATGAGAGATATTCAATAAATATTGAATGAAAATTGAGTTATTATAGTCTTTGTATTGCCCACAATGTCTACCACAGGGTCTCCTTGAACAAATGTCTGTGGAATGAGATGTAAATGAATGAAATGAAAATGGATTTAAGGAACCATAAGAAACCTCAATTTCAGTATTCATTAACTGGGCTTGTTGTTGACAATGTTTATATCTTATTGATTTTCATCACTTGAGAGCAATTGCCTTACTTCCCTTACTGTGGGTCAACACCATTCATATGTGTATCACATAGGTTTATTTAGATGTGATATGCAATAGATAAGAATTGAGAGTATGAGTTATCTGGCAAGCATGGCTTTGATGTATCATTTTCATATAACCTGTACCTGAATAATTGTATTAGGTTGTATCTTCAGAAAAATGTCACCAGTGATGTGTAACTGCTCTTAATTAAAATTTTCTATGGGCATTGCCATCAGAAAGACTAACAAAAAAATAAATAAAACTTCCTTGCTAGATGCCTACCAGAATCCCTTCTTTGTAAGTGTTGCTATGCATTTATTTGTTCCTTCCTTCACTTCTTTTATCTATTCACTCATTCATTTATCTTTCAGCTTACAGTGGTAAGTAAAAACAATCCACAAGGGGAAAATTTAGATGCCAGTTATTGAGTGCTCATTTAGGCATCAAACTAGATGACTTAGTCCTCAGAGCAGCTCTGTGACATAGTAGAAAATATTTTCATTTTAAAGA
>NW_011889129.1:280064-298314 GCF_000151845.1 Pteropus vampyrus | reverse complement strand
ACTATCTAATAATTTTTCTAAATGCTTCAAATTTATGTTCTGATGTGAGTAGAAAGAACACATATTTTTACTTTCACATGATGATTAATCTAAAGTTATAATTTTGTCTCTTCAATATATTTAAAATTGGTTCTTTCTCTCAACTTTCTATGTTATTCGATTAGCTCAGTTCCCTCTTTATCACTTCCTTGGATTATTTTAGTAGCTTTCCATCTGTTCTCTCTGCCTCTATCGTGTCACTTTTTGGTTCACCTTCTGTACATGTACAAAACAAATGTGACCTTTTTAGAAAACCTCCATAGCTTATTAGCATTTAGAGAAAAAAATTCAAGCTCCCTAACATGACAAGTGAGACAATTCGTAACTTATCCCAGCTCACTTTGCTGACCTTAGCTGATTCTATTCTCCATGTGCTTTCTATTCTACTGCTATGGAACCAATTATAGTTCTGCACACTGCCTGCCTGTGTATATATGCTTTTCTTTGTGTAGACTGTACTCTTTTATGTCCACTGGACACACTGCTAACTAAAAATCTGATCAGTTATCACATTCTCTTTGAAGCTTTTTCTGATTTCTGTTCAGAATTGACCACTTCATCTTTTGTATTCCTACTGAATCTTCTACCAGTCTGTAATTGCAAGCTTCATGTTTCTATTAGAACTATCTGTACCCTTTCCTTAATGGACCAGGTTGTGTCTTACTTTTCTTTATAACCCTTGCCCCTTGCACAGTGTTTGGCCCATGAGAGATATTCAATAAATATTGAATGAAAATTGAGTTATTATAGTCTTTGTATTGCCCACAATGTCTACCACAGGGTCTCCTTGAACAAATGTCTGTGGAATGAGATGTAAATGAATGAAATGAAAATGGATTTAAGGAACCATAAGAAACCTCAATTTCAGTATTCATTAACTGGGCTTGTTGTTGACAATGTTTATATCTTATTGATTTTCATCACTTGAGAGCAATTGCCTTACTTCCCTTACTGTGGGTCAACACCATTCATATGTGTATCACATAGGTTTATTTAGATGTGATATGCAATAGATAAGAATTGAGAGTATGAGTTATCTGGCAAGCATGGCTTTGATGTATCATTTTCATATAACCTGTACCTGAATAATTGTATTAGGTTGTATCTTCAGAAAAATGTCACCAGTGATGTGTAACTGCTCTTAATTAAAATTTTCTATGGGCATTGCCATCAGAAAGACTAACAAAAAAATAAATAAAACTTCCTTGCTAGATGCCTACCAGAATCCCTTCTTTGTAAGTGTTGCTATGCATTTATTTGTTCCTTCCTTCACTTCTTTTATCTATTCACTCATTCATTTATCTTTCAGCTTACAGTGGTAAGTAAAAACAATCCACAAGGGGAAAATTTAGATGCCAGTTATTGAGTGCTCATTTAGGCATCAAACTAGATGACTTAGTCCTCAGAGCAGCTCTGTGACATAGTAGAAAATATTTTCATTTTAAAGATGAAGAATTGGATGTTCAGAGAAGTTAAGTGGTGGAACTAGGATTTGAAGGCAGGAGTTAGTGCTTTGAAATAGCCGCATTTCAGGATCGACTTCAGAATCATTCCCGTCTACTCACCTGAAAATTGCTTATGTAATTTATATTGCTGAGTTTTTCCCACTCAATCCAGGAATGTGGTAATACCAGCTTCTAAATTAGATGGCATTAATTAGATGGAATTAAATTCTAAATCACTATTGTATTTATTGAACACCTAATGTATATAGTTAGAATCTTTGTAGTTCAGTTCTTATTTTGACTATAAAAATTATTTCTATTAAAAATGCTAATGGTTCTTCTTCAAATTCTTCCAGTTTTCAACCAGATAATGGTGAATTGGGGGTGGGGGAGGGTGTCTATTTAAATTGACAATATTAAAATAGTCTTGGGTGGATCCATATTTATGTAACATTTATACATGGTTTCCTCCAAATGGGAGCCCATGAGTTCTGTTTGAAGGCGTCTTTGAGCTCTCTGAGTAGACACTATGAGCAAAGCTCACTCTCCTGAGTTGAAAAAATGTATGGACAAGAAGTTATTATTGAAATTAAATGATGGCAAGGAATATTGCAGGGATCTGATCCCTTTATGAATCTTGTGATAGATGAATGTGTGGAGATGGCAACTAGTGGGCAATAGAACAATATTGGAGTGGGCAATAGAACAATATTGGAACAATATTGGAATAATTGGAAGACTGATATATGAGGAAATAGTATCATCATGTTAAAAGTTTTGAATGAGTATAAGGCATGGCTTTGTTCACCAGAGAAATCAACTGCTTCCACATGTCCCCTTTCCACAACACTTGTTTTACTACAATATAAAAATCAAGTTGTGTGCATTTTCATATTGCACTTTTTTGTTAAATAAACTTTTATAAGACTAAAAAAAAAAAATGGTTTCCTCCTTTCCTATTTTTCCCACCCAAAAAGCAGGAATCGAAAAACCTGACACAGTCTGACATAGTTGCCAAGTCCCCATGTGAGGCCTGTATTTTGCTTTTAATAAAAACAGACCACAGTATAGCCCAAGGGGAACTCTAGTCATACCTATGGCAGTCTCATATCCTCCCAGTAGGAGGCATGGCAAAGATAGATGCTCTAGAGATAGAGCAATGCTAACATTGAAAGGGCTGACCGAGGGGGATTGCTGAGCTCTGTATAGAGGCAGGGGCCAGGTCTATGTGTTAAGGCTAATCAGAATAGATGATCTGATTATCTCCCAGAATATAAACACTCCCCAAACTTAATGGTTCTATTTATGTTGAAAGAAATTAAGAAACAAACTTGGTTATGTTATTTGGAATAAATCTGTGCAGATGGTAAGCAGAACCAGAAACTGTTTGAAGTTTCATGACAAGCTAGGGGAATACATGAATATGATAACTTTTCCTTTTTTGAAAGCACTTGATTTTATCAGCTTGTTTACCTATCTGTCACAATAGAGCATAAAACCGAGAAATGCTTGCATAGACTGATATCTGAGAAATGTGTTCCTGGTAGCTGGGAAGCAAACGAGAGTCGTATATCAGTTTTCTGCGCTTTGTTTAATGCAGTAATAAACTAGTTCTTCAAAAATCACCCAACTGGGTGTCAAATAGAGTGTGACAATGGGCAGATTTATAGCAAGGGGTAGATATTGTCTGTGTAACAAATTGCTCTCTTGCACCAGTATTTCATGCCCTGTGCAGATGAATCAAAAGCAATTTGTCACATTTTCAAAAATGCACTCCCATTAGGTTGTTAAACAAAGCAAGTAATTGTGTTACGGTTTTCTATTCTTTAAACTTCAACCAAAGGACACCATTTAGGTCTCTGGTAAACCTGGGTAGTTATCACAGCTGGGGCAGAACTGGTTAAATTTTATTCTGCCTTCCAACAGGGAGCTAAAAGTAATTGCAAAATATTTTGTCCCCCTTGGCTCTGCATGTAGATTTAAAATTAAATTTGTTCTGGTTAGCAAGCTAGAACAGGGCAACTAAATTGAATTTTCTGAGGAATGTTGTGAATCCTATGTGGAAAAAAAACATATACGAAGTTTCTATGTTTCCTGCTGTCCTTTCTTTTGTACTCTGATCTCTACTGTTCACTGTAATTTTTTCATACTTTCCTCCCTGTTGGTAAGGCCAACCTCAGTTGTATCTATTTTGGAGTTTTATATGCATTTTTACCTGTGCATATTTCTCTGAACATTTCAGAAACTGCTTCTTCTAGTAACCCTTTCCATTCTTCCTATCCCCAAGTATAAATTGCTCTCTTCCTCTTCTCGCTCACACACTTTTTATGGAATGAGATTATTGTTAGCATTTTACTGAATTTGCACAGAGGAAAAGCAAACACAGAAAGACCAGAGACTGAGGCATGTGAAGTGTTAGGTTGTTGGTTATGTTTTTATAGCCTGATCACAGACTTTTGGTGATGCTAACTTTTAGGGTAGATGATGACTTTGTAAAGAAGATTCTAGAATTATCCCCTTAGACCTAAGTTTTTCCCTTTCTGTCATTTTTCCAGTTTTTATTGTAACATTTATTTTCTTGCTGTAAAACTAATGCTCGCTCATTGTAGAAAATATGGGAATTTTAGATAAGTATTAAAAAAATAGAAATTTTGTCAGAGTTTATTGAGATGTATAGAATTATGTAGAAGAAAAACTAATCTTAACCATCAAAGATAAAAACAATGAATGATTTGTTATATTTTCTTCCATTTTTTTAGTGTATAATACTTTATATTGTTGAGATTATACTGTGTATACACTTGAGATTTTTTTTTTTTTTTTTGATCTTGGAAATTTTTATAATGTTTTTTTTTTTCTTAAATTGATCTTTGATATAGGGGCCTGGCCTTGGGGTAAAGTCTACCACAAAGCTCCTTTCCATTATTCCTTGAATGTTTAGCAGGCAGGGCATTTGGGGTGTGATAAAATTGATTTCAGTTGGCAGTAGATAGATGTCCATCTTCTAAGCTCTTCTCCCTTTGCCATTGAGCGTAGAGGGTAGGTATCTCAGTGCTGCTACAGTTCAGATTTCCTGGCTTCCATTAGGGTGACTTTTCATAGGACCTTGGTATCTTCTCTTATTAAACATTCATTTTCTATGTAAGAAGATACTAGATCAGACATATATCCAATGTTACAGCAAATTACTAAGGCTGCCCTAGATTAAGAAATATTCGCTGTTAGGCCTTTAGGCAACATATTGGAGCAATCTTGATTTTTATTTTATGGTTTCTTCCAGAAAGATTAATGCCCCAACTAATACTAAGTTGTGTGGGTTTGAGAAATTCATAGTATTTTTTGTTTTGTTTTGCCTTTTATTTTTGTTGAAGAAATAGCACCAGGTCTCACAATGCTTTAATCCTCCATTTTCACCTACTAAAATTTCATTTCCCTTACTGATCTTATGAGAAAGGAAAAAAATAGTTGTTTACTTTATTCCCTTCAATTATTTGTGGATTTGAGGCTCTGCCAGTCATTCAGTATGGTATTGTGCTTGCTTTTATTAAGGAACCATCCCCTTCTTTTAAAATTTTTAAATTCTTCCCTTTGAAGAAATCTGTTTAAAGATTAGAAGATCCATCTCACAGGTCCCCAGTGAGAGCTTTAAATTCATTTCATTTGCTCTTATTCAGGCATTTCCAAGCCCTAGAGGGAACTCAATAGTTTACATCCCGAGGCTCTGTCAGTGGCATTTGGCCTGCTCATTTGGGAAAATTTTAGACCAGTTTTTTTCGCAAATGAAATGTCTTTATGATGGTATTTGCTGATATTTAAGAAGGAAACAAAAGCCAGGAATATTTTCATCTTCTCTGAGGCCACTTCTTTTTCTAAGTATTTCTGGGCATTGCTTTGCCTCTATTTTGCACTAACTGAAGATACCATGAAAGTTTATAGAGATTTATACACAATTTACTTCATTACATGAAGATAGAGTACAAATAATTTCTGTCTTGCAGCTCATTTCAAAAGTTCCTTTATCTCCATTAAAGGAGATAAATAATTTATAATGGTGATTGACTTCCAATGTGTACAATACTGAAGCTTCAGGAACAGTGACTTTAGTCATCTCAGTTTGATTGTAGGTCCTCTATGAGCTACTCAATGTTTCACAATAACAAGATGGGGTTCTTTTAGCATTTTGCAATTGATGTTGTTGCTAATTAGATTATAACTCTACCTTGGATATAAATTATTAAATACAATTCTTTAATATATTTCTTTTGAATATCTGAAATCCTTGAATAGAAAATCTTAACTTTAGCTAATAAAGTAGAGGGAGCTATAAGAAAGAAGAGAAACTTAAACCTATACCAAATGTCATTGCTAGAGAGTAATGTTCTACCAGGTAAGGTGTCTAGCAGAGGCATATGTTAGCAATACAGTGGGTTGGTATTAGAGATGTCTATTACAAGTGAACCAAGTTGCTAAATAAAAGACTTTTCCCTCTTTTTGCCTCCTCCTTAAATTCCATATCCAATCAGTCCCCACATCCTCTTCACAGTATTATCTCTTTATTCTTAGTGCAGCTGCACTATCAGTATATTCGTTACAAACATTTATTACTTAATATGTAGCCAAATACTACAGTAGACACATTATCATTTTTAGACACATATATTAATGATTCTGCAAAGGTAGGTATTATTGTCTGTATTTTACAGAAGAGAAAACAAAGATTTGGAGAAATTATGTAATTTCTGATGGTCAAACAACTTATAAGTGACAAAGCCAGTTTTTAAACCCATATCCATCTAGCTCCAAACCGATCCATCCATTATCTGTTGTTCTGTTTGCCTCCTAATTTTCCTGTCGCACCCTCTATCTAATTTCTAGTTCCTTCCTTTCCTTTTTTGCAGTACAACTATGGTAATATTAAAATGTGAAATACGAATGTGCCCTCAATTGCCTAAACAATAAAGTCTGAACATCTAGGCTTGTTTCAGCCTGATCCTAGCTGGATCCCAACTTCATCTCTGACTACTATCCCACCCATTTTCTATCTTTCTACCTCCTGGTTCCTTATGCTTCAGCTGTTTATGCTTCAGATTTGTTGGCGTTATCTGAATATTTCCTACTCTCTTAACATCTCTGTGGCTGTTTCAGTTGCCTAGAACACACTCCATCTGCCCCTTCTTAGTCTGTGAACTCCTATTCATCTTTGTAGACCAGTCCCAGTGTTATTTCCTTTGTGAGGACTTTCCCAGCTTTGCCATGCAGAATTAGTCACTGTGACCTCTGTCCTTAATTGTTTATTTGTCTGTTCCCCGTTACAAGCCTGCGAACTCCGTAAGAGCTGGAGCCAAGTTTTAGTACTATATCTTGCAGCTCCTAGCAAATCTGGCAATGGGCACCAATGAATGTGGTGCCCCTAGAAAACCAGTAACCACATTCTGTCTTGGTCAAAGAAATACAGTCCAAAAGAGAGAGCAACATTTGTTAAAATCCTCTTTGCCCTCCAAACCACTTCTATACCCAATAGACTGTTTCTCTTTGCTGTCTAATATTTTCTCAACTCTTTCCCTCTCCTTTTTCTTGGCTAAGCTCTTCTTGTTTTTCTTCTGGTTTAATTCTGTCTTCCTTTTCTGATTCTTCATATTCTGCATTTTCTTGTGGAGATAGAAATTTCTTCGGAATGACTGATGGAACCTCAAATCTATAAATATTGAGAAGAATAATCAACTATTATATATTTTCTCTTTCCCATACAATAATTGTGGGAAATGAAATTTTAATAGGTGAAAATGAGAGCAACCTACTTTGATTTCAACAAAAATAAGAGGCAAAACAAAGCAAAACAAAACACTATGAATTTCTTAAACCCAAATATTTTGTACCAGTTGGGGCAGGCGTTAATCTTCCTGTAGGTGGCCTGGTGAAGCTGAGTAGGCAAAAACTCAATTTCTTTTAGTTAAGCAAGGTCTTACGAAGACAGAAAACTCATGCCTCAAGACCCTTAGCAAAATTTTCAGTCCACAAATATATTTTGCATTGAATTTTATCTAGTGGAAAGATCACTGGATATGATCAGCTGACCTGGGTTCAAGGTCTCTGTTCTGAGTCATTCTGAGTCTTAAAATGTGGTATGCATTGTAGAAGCACTTGCAAGCTACAAAGCAATACACTAACATTGAGTGATTATTGCTCTCTGGGCCTGTCCTCATGCCTACATTGTGCATTGTCTCTTCCTTCCTCTAAAACCTTATGTCTTATCTGGGAAAATACAGTCACTGGATCAGTATGGTATTGTGCTTGCTTTTATTAAGGAATCATCCCCTTCTTTTAAAATTTTTAAATTCTTCCCTTTGAAGAAATCTGTTTAAAGATTAGAAGATCCATCTCACATGTCCCCAGTGAGAGCTTTAAATTCATTTCATTTGCTCTTATTCAGGCATTTCCAAGCCCTAGAGGGAACTCAATAGTTTACATCCCGAGGCTCTGTCAGTGGCATTTGGCCTGCTCATTTGGGAAAATTTTAGACCAGTTTTTTTCGCAAATGAAATGTCTTTATGATGGTATTTGCTGATATTTAAGAAGGAAACAAAAGCCAGGAATATTTTCATCTTCTCTGAGGCCACTTCTTTTTCTAAGTATTTCTGGGCATTGCTTTGCCTCTATTTTGCACTAACTGAAGATACCATGAAAGTTTATAGAGATTTATACACAATTTACTTCATTACATGAAGATAGAGTACAAATAATTTCTGTCTTGCAGCTCATTTCAAAAGTTCCTTTATCTCCATTAAAGGAGATAAATAATTTATAATGGTGATTGACTTCCAATGTGTACAATACTGAAGCTTCAGGAACAGTGACTTTAGTCATCTCAGTTTGATTGTAGGTCCTCTATGAGCTACTCAATGTTTCACAATAACAAGATGGGGTTCTTTTAGCATTTTGCAATTGATGTTGTTGCTAATTAGATTATAACTCTACCTTGGATATAAATTATTAAATACAATTCTTTAATATATTTCTTTTGAATATCTGAAATCCTTGAATAGAAAATCTTAACTTTAGCTAATAAAGTAGAGGGAGCTATAAGAAAGAAGAGAAACTTAAACCTATACCAAATGTCATTGCTAGAGAGTAATGTTCTACCAGGTAAGGTGTCTAGCAGAGGCATATGTTAGCAATACAGTGGGTTGGTATTAGAGATGTCTATTACAAGTGAACCAAGTTGCTAAATAAAAGACTTTTCCCTCTTTTTGCCTCCTCCTTAAATTCCATATCCAATCAGTCCCCACATCCTCTTCACAGTATTATCTCTTTATTCTTAGTGCAGCTGCACTATCAGTATATTCGTTACAAACATTTATTACTTAATATGTAGCCAAATACTACAGTAGACACATTATCATTTTTAGACACATATATTAATGATTCTGCAAAGGTAGGTATTATTGTCTGTATTTTACAGAAGAGAAAACAAAGATTTGGAGAAATTATGTAATTTCTGATGGTCAAACAACTTATAAGTGACAAAGCCAGTTTTTAAACCCATATCCATCTAGCTCCAAACCGATCCATCCATTATCTGTTGTTCTGTTTGCCTCCTAATTTTCCTGTCGCACCCTCTATCTAATTTCTAGTTCCTTCCTTTCCTTTTTTGCAGTACAACTATGGTAATATTAAAATGTGAAATACGAATGTGCCCTCAATTGCCTAAACAATAAAGTCTGAACATCTAGGCTTGTTTCAGCCTGATCCTAGCTGGATCCCAACTTCATCTCTGACTACTATCCCACCCATTTTCTATCTTTCTACCTCCTGGTTCCTTATGCTTCAGCTGTTTATGCTTCAGATTTGTTGGCGTTATCTGAATATTTCCTACTCTCTTAACATCTCTGTGGCTGTTTCAGTTGCCTAGAACACACTCCATCTGCCCCTTCTTAGTCTGTGAACTCCTATTCATCTTTGTAGACCAGTCCCAGTGTTATTTCCTTTGTGAGGACTTTCCCAGCTTTGCCATGCAGAATTAGTCACTGTGACCTCTGTCCTTAATTGTTTATTTGTCTGTTCCCCGTTACAAGCCTGCGAACTCCGTAAGAGCTGGAGCCAAGTTTTAGTACTATATCTTGCAGCTCCTAGCAAATCTGGCAATGGGCACCAATGAATGTGGTGCCCCTAGAAAACCAGTAACCACATTCTGTCTTGGTCAAAGAAATACAGTCCAAAAGAGAGAGCAACATTTGTTAAAATCCTCTTTGCCCTCCAAACCACTTCTATACCCAATAGACTGTTTCTCTTTGCTGTCTAATATTTTCTCAACTCTTTCCCTCTCCTTTTTCTTGGCTAAGCTCTTCTTGTTTTTCTTCTGGTTTAATTCTGTCTTCCTTTTCTGATTCTTCATATTCTGCATTTTCTTGTGGAGATAGAAATTTCTTCGGAATGACTGATGGAACCTCAAATCTATAAATATTGAGAAGAATAATCAACTATTATATATTTTCTCTTTCCCATACAATAATTGTGGGAAATGAAATTTTAATAGGTGAAAATGAGAGCAACCTACTTTGATTTCAACAAAAATAAGAGGCAAAACAAAGCAAAACAAAACACTATGAATTTCTTAAACCCAAATATTTTGTACCAGTTGGGGCAGGCATTAATCTTCCTGTAGGTGGCCTGGTGAAGCTGAGTAGGCAAAAACTCAATTTCTTTTAGTTAAGCAAGGTCTTACGAAGACAGAAAACTCATGCCTCAAGACCCTTAGCAAAATTTTCAGTCCACAAATATATTTTGCATTGAATTTTATCTAGTGGAAAGATCACTGGATATGATCAGCTGACCTGGGTTCAAGGTCTCTGTTCTGAGTCATTCTGAGTCTTAAAATGTGGTATGCATTGTAGAAGCACTTGCAAGCTACAAAGCAATACACTAACATTGAGTGATTATTGCTCTCTGGGCCTGTCCTCATGCCTACATTGTGCATTGTCTCTTCCTTCCTCTAAAACCTTATGTCTTATCTGGGAAAATACAGTCACTGGATTTTCTTTTCTTTTATGTTTTGTTATTAAATATAGTGTACAAACTAAAAAGTGTGTAAAACATACATACAATTTAACAAATAGTTATACATGAAACCTCATGTAACTGTTAAGAAACAGAACATTGCTGTTACTCCTTGAAGCCCTCTGCCCAACCTGGTGTGTCACCCAACATAATTAGATATGTTTTTATGATACATTTTTCTTATAAAAGTAATATGGTCTCTTTTTAGAAAACTTAGGAAAAAAGTATAGAAAAAGTATTAAGTTAATCATACAGAAATAGATTATATTTTTTCATATTTGAACAACTTTTAATCTTGCTTTTTTCATTTAATGTGATATTATAGCTATTTGCTCATGTTATTAAATTTTTCATTAAGATCATCTTAATGGTTGCCTAATATTTCATTAGCTATAGTTTGCTAAATCATTCCTTTATGAGTGACATTTAAGTTGTTTTCTTTTTTTTGTTGTTTTTTAATGTTTATAAGTAAGCTTTCAGTAAACACCTTTGTACATACATTTTTGTCTGAATTTCAGTTTATTGGCTTGGGCTAAATTCCCCAAACTGAATTTTTTTTAGTGAAAAGGCATGCATTTCAAAATATAACATTTTTTATGATTGTGGAAATATCACATGTTCCTTACTGGCATTTTGGAAAATAAAGGAATAAGAAGGTTATAGAAGTTACTTATATCAGTTACTGAGATAACAAATAAACTCTGAAATGTCACTGGCTTACACATTAGTAGTTTACTTCTTAGAGATGTGGATCAGGCCTCTCCTGTATGACTCTTTCAAGCATCAAGGACCCAGATACTTCTCTTTGTGGCTCCCAAGTCACTTTGATGTTACACCTGACTCACAGGGTAAAAGGAAAGTGAAGTCTAGAGAATAATACATAGATCTAGGCCTGGAATTGACATATATCAATCTCACCCACATTCTATTTCTTGAACTTTGTTACCTGGCCAAGAGAGCTACAAGGCTGCAAGGGAGAGGGTGTTTAGGGCAGGATATTTCTCTTTTTATACCAAAAGGAAAATGAAATGGCTTGGAGTATATACAGCATTATTTTTAGCATATTACTCACCACCCTGTCTCCTAGAAGTAATACCTGTTAGTGTGTACAGTCTGATGTGTCCTCCACAAATTCATGGGTTGAAAACCTAATGCCCAATGTGATAGCTTTAGGATGTGGGGCCTTTGAGAGGTAAATAGGTCTTGAGGGCACAGCCCACATGAATGGGATTAGTGCCTTTGTAAAAGAGACCTTAGTGAGATCTCTTGCCCCTTGCACCATGTGAGAGTACAAAGAGAAGTCAGCAGTCTGTAACTTGGAAGAGGGCCTTCATCATAACCCAGCCAGGCTGACACCTTGATCTTGGATATAGCCTCCAGAACTGTGAGAAATAAATTTATGTTGTTTATAAGCCAACTAGTTTATGGTATTTTGTCATAACAGCCTGAATGGACTAAGATAGCATGCTGATGTATTTCCTTTTAATCTCTTTATGTAAATATACTGAATAGTTAATAAAGTAGCAATTACTTTGCATATGTGTCTTGTATGCTATATATTCCTTATAATCTCTTTATGTAAATATACTGAATATTAAATAAAGTAGTAATTACTTTGTATATATGTCTTGTATCCAGTAGTTATTGCCTAACATCATAGGGACATTTTTATTTTATTAAATATTCTAGCTTTGAATAGTTTTGAAGCTCTTGATGTATAATGACAAATTGTTTTTCAAAAATGTGTTACCAGCACTGTGTGAAAGTGACTTGTGTGGTTCTTTATTTCATGTCTCATTTAACCTCTTTTGGCTTTGGTTTCTTCATCTACTACCTTATATGGTTATGAATATTTAACAACTCAGTTCAAGTAAAGAGCTTAAAATAGTGCCTAGCATAGAGTAAGTGCACAGCAAATATTATCTATTATTATTATTGTATGAAGAAACTTGAACTCCCCAAGTCAACTATCAGTTTTATGCTTTTATTTTGTATCTTGGGTACATTTTGCATGCCTTTGTGATATTGTTTTAAGCACTTTTAAAGTAATTTTTGATTCACAAAATAGGGTAATCTCTATTAAATAAGCTTAACTACAGCAGTGAGAGATTTTCAATAAATACTGAATGGTTGTTGAGGATACAGGAAAGGAAAGGAAATTATAGTTTGTTGAACACCTACCAATATGTCAAGTACTATTTTGTACTTTTATGCCATATCTCATGTAATTCTCCCAGGAACCCTATAAAGCAGGTATTATTCTCCAGATCGATTAGTTAAGAAAAGTGATGTTCAGGTAATTAATCTGAAATCAGAAATGCTAGTCAGTAGTAGAATCAGAATTTAAACCTAGATCTGTCTCTCATCAAAGTCTCTCTTCTAATCCATAATACCTCTTATTTATTCTGTTTTCTCTGTTGCACTTGTGATATGTTAATGTGGAATAATGTGCAGTTTTTAGGCCAAGAAGTATCAGAGCAATTACAGTTTCTGTTGTTGAGCATCCAAAAAAGATACCTTTGGAAATCCTTTAAGATTTAGAGCTGCTTCTTTACTTCATCACCCTTTTTTTTTCTCTTTCAGATTTTTTAATTGACAACCAGAAGAGCTCTTAACTTTATTTTAGAAACATTCAAACAATGTGCTAGTATTAAAAACAAAGTAGAATATTGTACCTCCTTACTCTGGGTACAATATTCTATATTTCCCTGAGACCTCAGCTATTAGTGTATATCAAAACACAAATCTAGCTTCCTCTCAAAATTTTATATATTAATTACTTACCTTGCTGGCCATTTAAAACTCAGTTTGGATTGACACAGAAACTTGGGAAAGTTTGTGTACAATTATGATTTAAACTTATTTTCCACATCTAATCTTGTCAGTTCTCTTCTTAGTTTTATTCCTACAACCCTATTTGAGGCCTCTATATCCTTACTAACAGACTGCTACAGTAGCCTTCTAACAAGTCTCTTTGCCTCTGGTCTTTTTTCCTTCTGCTTCATCTAGGTCAGTCTGTGGACCAGTCTGGTCTGTTTTTGCACTGTCCCAAGAGCTAAGAATAGTTTTTACATTTTTAAAGGGTTGGGTGGGGGTGAAAGATATGACACATCCTGACAGCCAAAAATATTTACTTTTTTTTACAGAAAAAAGTTTGCTGACACGATGTAGATTATCTCTGGCAGATCACTCTATGGAATAACTACACTTATAGACAATGAGGTATATGACATAATGGGACAAGCACTAGCCTTGGATTATGGAGTCTTGGCTTCTAGTCCCAGGCTAACCTTCCTCTGATCGTTTCCTCAATTAGTGAGAGAAGTGAAATTATATAATCTTTATGTTCTTGTTTTAACATTCTAACGTTTGTGGTTTCTTACTTTTTAAAATTATATGAATAATTCATGTATATGAGAAATGTTTAAAGTAATATACAGTTGATCTTTGAAAAATGCTAGGGTTAGAGTTGCCAACCCCCAGGGAATTGAAAATCCATGTATAATTTTTGACTCCTGGAGAACTTAACTGCTGAGAGCCTACTGTTGATCAGAAGCCATGCCGATAACATAAACAGTTGATGAACACATATTTTGTATGTTATATGTGTTATATACTGTATTCTTACCATAAAGTAAGCTAGAAAAAAGAAAATATCAAGGAAATCATAAAGAAGAGAAAATACAGTATTTGTGGAAAAAAGACACATATAAGTGGACTTGCACAGTTCAAACCCATATTGTTCAAGGGTCAGTGGTAGAAAACAATATATATGTGTGTATGTGTGTGTAAGTGTGTGTATCTTTAAAAGTGTCTAGATGCAACTTTTCAAGGCTTTAACACACACAAATTACATATACATACTAATATGTATTCACAATTTTTTTCCAACTCAGCAATATATTGTAGGTATCTTACAATATATTGTCAGTGCATAAAATATTTTGATTTAAAAATGGTAATATGGTGGTCTGTTAACCCTCCAGGTGTGTGCCATGGACAATGCAAAATTTGTACTTGTGTCTTGAAATGAAAAACTTAATGAAGCTTTGATCTGGGCTATTCCCCAGCCTTCATAAAAAGATGGGATTGTTAGTCTATATGTATGAGAGTTATTCTTTCTTTTTCAAAGATTTATCTTCCTCAAAAATGCCATGCTTATTCTTGATCTTGTCCATATTACTCTGTTTTGCTTGAATGACCTGCCATATTACCTCACACCTATCCTGATTCTAACAGTCATGCAATACTCATCTTTATCTCAAGATACCTTTCTCTGAGAACTTTTACATCCTATTGCTTAAGCCTAATTTACTGTTTTCAGAACCCTACTCTTTTGATCTCTATTCTCCAGAAGTATGAGACTTGCCTTTTAAAAGGACTGCATATAGGACATTATTTCTGCCTCCAATTTTTCCAAAATCAATCACTCACAGCAGCTTCCTGTAAGTGAATAATGCAATTTAGTTTCTTAAAGGCATTTAACATTCTGAAAAATTTTATTCCATTCAACAAAAGTTATAGAATCCTAAATTTTATTGATAAGAGGGCCCTCAGGCAATCATTTGTTTTTCTGAATGCTTTTAGACAAAAAATAAAAAATAAAAAAAAAATCATTATCTCTATTTGACACAGACAACAAGAGAGGCTGCAAAAGATTCTATGATTTGTCAAAATCTATGTGAACTATTCATTCTTCTCTCTGGATTAAGGAAAATTAAGCAGGTCCTTTCATCTTAGATTCTAACACAGTAAACAGTATGTATACACAAAGAGGCAAAAATTTAGAGCCTGAGTTTTAGAGTCAGAAGGACCTGGCTTTGAGTCCTTCATCATTTCCTAGCTGTGTAACTCTAGACAAGTTACTTTATCTTTGAAAGCCTTAATTTCTTTATCCGTAAAATGGGCATAATAATAGTACTTCCTCATAGCATTGTTGTGAGGATTGTAGGGAGCTAAAGCTCCCCAAATTCAAGAGTGCATGGATTATCTCGGGAGGTCTGCTTGCATAAAAAGGAAAAGGCTGGTTCTGTGGAATTCCAGGAAGAAGAAGATTAAGTATAGATAAAGGGAGTGTCAAAGGGAGTGTCAAAGGGAGTGTCAAAGGAAGTGTCGATTGTACCTTGATCTTCAGGATGTTACTTTAATTATGTTATCTTGGGATACCAAAAGGAACAGATTATGTATAAAAAGAAGGATAAGAAATAAACTCGGAGAGACAGTTGTGAGATCTGTTCTCCCTCCTGCACCCTGTCTGTCTTCTCTTTTTTCTCAGTCCCCGCTCCCCCATTCAGGTACCCGGTTTGACTTGGTCGGCTGGTTTCCGACAGAGGATTAAATACTTAAATACACTATGTGATATGCTTAGCATAGTTCCTAAAATGGAACATATTAAAATCATTGTTACTATAAATATTAAATGAGTAAGTTACCTTCGTTATTGAATTGTTATAACATTCTAGCATTTTTAATTATTAGCAAATTTCCTTATGTTTAACCTATATCCTTTATACTAAAATTTTACTTTCTGTTTTTATACTATTGGTTTTCTCTCTTTTACTTGTTTCTGAAATAATTCCTGTTCTTTCACTTTTCCTCTAATGTTTATTTGGCACCTCTGACTCCTCTCCAGGTTTTCTGTAGCTTTTTCAGTTGTCAAGTACTGAGTTAAACGGCATAACTGAGTAAGAACCTGATCAACTGCTTAGTGTCTTGAGTTACCTAGAGACATATGATGTTCCTAAATAATTTCTTCACAGCGAAACTGCATGGCATTGGTTCATTATCTCCTTGGCTTGATAGTTAGATTTCCCAGAAAGTAAATTCTGAGATAGAGATTAGCATAGAGGGAGGTTTTTGGGAAGTGCTCTCAGGATTAATGCTTTTGGGGGAAGGGAAGGAAGCAGAACTGGGCAGAGGGAGAAGTTGATCTGTGATACATTCCAAACCAGGGCTCAGCTAATTCAGCCAAAGCCCTGGAGCTGGGACAGCCTTTCAAAGTTGAGATGAAAGAGTCAGACTTTCAGACCCCGGACATCAACCAATCATTGGATGTAGGCTGCATAACCTTGGAAGAAGCAACTTTTTTCAGCCAAGGGCAATACCTGGCCAGGGCTGTCAGCTGAGGGTTGTCAGCTGGCAGCACTCCCAGCAATTGGAGAAGTAAGTCCTTCAGTCCTGAAGAGAGATATGGTAGGTACAACATAGCATCCACTATCACTTGTTTTGTACAGTTGTTTCCCCTAACCCTAAAGGGCATTGTTTTCCATTGTCTCTATTGAGTATCATTCTTTTAGTTTCCAAATATGTTTTCAGTTTGTGCCCTTCTGGTCTTGCCTCAGAACTTAAACAGAGCATCTGATCCGAAAAAGAGATTTTCAGCCCAGGGCTAGTAACTCTCAACCTATTCCTTTCCAGCCTTTATTGCATAGTACCATGTTGGCGCTATTTATAGCAACTCATTGAAAAATCTTTATAACCAGCTGTAACTAATGCTGATCTGGCACCAAAGTGCAAATAGTCACTGCTTCCATATCTATAGACTGACTGGATAGGAGTCATTGGTGCCTGAACATTCAAAATTTCTCTTAAAAGGCCTCTCTTTTTCTAATTTTAGTTTAGTTTTTTCCCTCCTTTCTTCTATCAGTTGTTGAGCTCCAGTCAGAAATACTTGTTGATAATCATGATAAGTATTATGTAGGAATAAATGCAAACATTTGGCCTGTATATGTGATTGATGTGTTTGTAACTTCTGTTTTACTCCTGTCTCTTATTATGCCCAGGTAAGTGGGAAATGGCAATAATGTATTAAATGTTAAAGATTTTTTGACAATATCTTATATTTGTATGTCATTAATATTGAAATACATGTATATAAGAATCAGGGATTGAAATATTAAATGTCAAATAGTACTATTAACTCTGCTATATTATACTGAGTATTATTTCGAGATTGTAATTTAAATTGTCTCTCTTTGATATAGACAACCTGTCTTATAGCCACTTTTTACCATTTTTTAATTCCTTGACTTTACATGGATTTATTAACTTCTTTAGCTTATAATGTCCTTGATGGTTTTAAAGATGGGAGGAGGTAGGAATAATATAGAGAACCCACAAATTTTACCAGAAGCCATTGTTTTTAAGCAAATATTAAGAACATACAGTTTTTATGTCTGTGTGTGTAGCTGTTTAGGTCCTCAATTGTGAGTGGTTTGAACACAGTAGAACTTTGTGTTTAAATTATTCTGGGAAAGGATATTGTCCTCACTGAGAAAACTTTAAATTTATCTTTTAAAAGAAAATGTATGTGATTGATAAGGGTATGACAAGCTCATAGCTCTCACTAAAATTACTCCTCACCTTCAAATCTTTGCATTCAACACCATGTTTTCTACCACACCCTATGTTCTGTTTAAGCTTACTATCTTGTTGGCCTTTGTCTCTTCCAACTATGATCTAACCTTTCTTCCATGTTATTTGCCATCTCCTCAGCCAGTCTCGAAATCAGAACACTTCAAGCTGTTTCCTTTTGTTCCAGAAACTATTAAAATTCCATCTGTTATTCTCACAAGTAAATATTGAATTTATTATTTTTTCCCAAATCTTAGAGCACATTACTAACTTTATTCTCATTAATTTACAAAGTAGATAAAGCAATAGTTATTTCTAAAATATTGATATGTCACAATGTACTGTATTATGCCATTTAC
>NW_011889129.1:274444-276554 GCF_000151845.1 Pteropus vampyrus | reverse complement strand
TCTTTAATACTCATATTCCTCAAAGTGCTATTATTCTGAATATTTAAACTGAGAAAACTGAGGCCTAGAGAGGTTAAGTAACTTGCTCAAGATCATTCATAAATGATATGGAAAGAATTAAATTCTAGACCTGTCAGTGCCCAGATCTCATGTTACAATAACTCTGCTCTACTGTCTCTAAGATAGGTATCTTTGAATATTCAAAGACTGTCAAGAAAGATTATATTAGGGCAGCTGCTAAGGGCAGAATTTGGACCAAATATGGCCATTAGTGGAAAGTATATTTATACTCAGCATAGAAAGTTATTCTGACAGAGCACAAGAAGTAGACAAGGCAGGCTGTGTAGCTGCAAGCTTCAGACATGAGAAATATTCAGGTAGAAGAAATTTGCATATAGTTAGAGGTTGGACTTGTTCAGATTTCCCCAATAATGAATCACTTGTAGGAAAATTTTGTTTCCAAATCAACTATATTGAGGCAAAATTAACATACAATAAAATATACCAATTTTAATTGTACACTTTCAAAAAAATTGTACAACCATGTAACCACCACCAAATCAAGATGTAAAACATTTCAATAAGCCTCCAAAATGCCTTTGTGCTCCTCTTCAGTTAGCACCCCCTCTGTACCCAGCCTCAAGCAATTACTAATCTGTTTTTCTCACCATAGATTATTAGATTGGTCTTTTCTAGAGTTTTATATGAATAGGATCATACTGTATGTTGGTTTGGCTTTTTTTGCTCAACATAGTGTTTCTGAGATTTATTTATGTTGTTGCATATATCAGTAGCTCATTCCTTTTTATTGCTAGGTAGTATTCTATTGTATGAGTATACCACAATTTCTTTATTTATTCACCTGTTATTGGATATTTGGGTTGTTTCCAGTTTCTGTCCACTATGAATAAAACTGCTCTGAATACTTATGTCCACATTTTTTGTATGGACATACGTTTTTTATTTCTCTTCAGTAAAGACCTAGGAGTGGAATTCATGGATTGTGTGGTAAATATAAGAAACTGCCAAACTGTTTTCCAAGGTGTTTGTGTCATTTTACATTCCCCCCACCAATGTATGATTTCCATTTGTTCCATATCTTCACCAGCAATTGGTATTGTCAGTCTGTTCAATTTTATCCATTTTGATGGACATGTAGTAGTATCTCATGGTATGTGAGGTTTTTTGTTTTTTTGGTTTTTTTTGGTAACAGCTTTTTAAGAATATAGTTGAGATATAATAAACCGCACTTATTTAAAGTATTTGATTCGATATGTTTTGACATATATATATACTTGAGAAACTGTCACTACAACCAAGGTATAGTTATCATCTTGAAATTTTTTCTCATGCCCCTTTGCAGCTTTTCTTTTTCCTTCCTCCTCTCCACTCTATTCCCAGTTAACATTGATCTACTTTTAATTATTATAGATTAAATGTCATTTTCTAAAATTGCATATAAATATTAGAATATGATTTTTTTTTGGCTTCTTTTACTCAGCATAATTATTTTGATATTAATCCATGTCGTAGTATTCTTTTTTATTGTTGGTGGTATTCTATTGTATGGCTATACCACAGCCTATTTATCTGTTCATCTGTTGATGGACATTGGATTATTTCTAATTTTGACTATTATAAATAAAGCTCCCATGAACATTTTTGTACATCTTTATTTGGATATAAGCTTTTATTTCTTTTGGGTAAATACCTAGGAGTAGAATGTTTGGATCACATGGTAAATATGTTTAACTTCTTAAGAGACTGCCAAAATGTGTTCCAAACAATTGTATCATTTTACATTTCCAACATGTATGTATGAGTTCCCACACCTTTACATCTTCACCAAAACTTGGTTTAGTCAGCCTTTTATTTTTAGCCATCCTAATAGGTGTCCATTGGTACTTTATAACATTTCCATTTTATCTATCTATCTATCTATCTATCTATCTATCTATCTATCATCTATCTATCTATCTATTTAATGGTAACATTGGTTACACTTTAACAATAAGTCATATATATATTTACACTGCATGTTCACTTCCCGTAGTTAGATTTCATTCCGTCACCACATATTCGATGCCCTTTACCCTGTCTACCTCTCCCC
>NW_011889129.1:271989-274394 GCF_000151845.1 Pteropus vampyrus | reverse complement strand
ATTGTGTCTAAGTTTTCATATGGGCATATGTTTTTATTTTTTTTGGATATATGTCTAGGAGTGGAATTTTCAGATCACATGGTTATTCTATGTTTAACCATTTGAGGAACTGTGAGACTGTTTTCCAAAGTGGCTGTCTATTTTACATTTCCACCAGCAGTTCATGAGAATTCCAATTTCTTCATATCCTTGCTAACACTTGTTACTGTCATCTTTTTATTAGCCTTGTTTTTTATATAAAGGGCTAAGGAACTGTGCTGAAAGGACTGAAACTTTAGGGAAGAGAACTTTCCCATATGATTGGGGTTTCTAGGATCAATGATATTTGAATATATATGAAGAAATCAAGACAATAGACTATTTTCTGATATTTAAAAAATTTTTAACTGCTGTTTTTTTCAACATTTTATAATGAAAATTTCAAACATATAGCCAAGCTGACAGAATTTTACATTAAACACTCATGTACTCTTCACATAGATTCTACCATTAACATTTTTGCACGTTTGCTTTATCACTTTTCTATCCATCTATCTGTCTTATTTGGTGCATTTTGACATAAATTGCAGAAATCAGTATACTTCATTCCTAAATGTTTTAGCATGCATATCATTAATTAAAGTATTATTTCTATATAGGGTTTTTTCATTTCATACAAAATTTGCACACAACAACATGCAGAAATAATAGAATATATTCACTGAGTTTTAATAAATGTATACACATGTGTAACCTAGATTATAAGGTTTTAAGTTAGAAAGGATATTGGAAATCACTAGACTCCTTCCTCCTGTTTTACACATAGGAAAACTGATGTCCAACTTTTTCAAAATTGAGGGAAGAATAGAACATCAGCTTAGCATACTTTGACTCACATTGTCATTCAGACCTCAGGTATTAAGGTTGCTGTGCTCCATATGCAGCCCCCTAATATGGCAGTAATTTTAGGCTTTAATTCATGTTTATTGTACATAGAGACTTAAATGAAGCAAGACTTTATATGTCAAGTAATAAAGTTTACTTTCAGAGCACTTCATGAAAAAAATAATAAATTAAAACACTGAAAAGTCTAGCCAAGATCACAAGTTAAATTCTTACTTCTTTCTTAAATTGAACATATCTTATTCATATACTTCCTAGTTTGCAAAATGGTATTCAAGTACTACTACTAAAACTTTATTCCAAATCTCTTTTCTAAATCTTTCCCCCTTATTGTTTGTCTCACATAATAAATACCTCTTAAGTCAGCATTTTGTGATTGTAAATTGAGATTCTAAGGCATTTCTAATGCTGAAAGAAATAATGGATGATTGTGTGGGTTGTGATTACATTAATAAATTATAGCATTTTCAGGAAACCTAGATGTTGAGTGCTCTGGAATTAAAGTCTTGGAGACTGAGGTACCTGGTGCTGATTAGCCTGGGTAAGAAAGATAAAGAGAGCTGATAATAATAATTGAGGATGTGCCAAATGCCAGGCATTATGTGAAGTGCTTTACATACATTACTTCTTTAATACTCATATTCCTCAAAGTGCTATTATTCTGAATATTTAAACTGAGAAAACTGAGGCCTAGAGAGGTTAAGTAACTTGCTCAAGATCATTCATAAATGATATGGAAAGAATTAAATTCTAGACCTGTCAGTGCCCAGATCTCATGTTACAATAACTCTGCTCTACTGTCTCTAAGATAGGTATCTTTGAATATTCAAAGACTGTCAAGAAAGATTATATTAGGGCAGCTGCTAAGGGCAGAATTTGGACCAAATATGGCCATTAGTGGAAAGTATATTTATACTCAGCATAGAAAGTTATTCTGACAGAGCACAAGAAGTAGACAAGGCAGGCTGTGTAGCTGCAAGCTTCAGACATGAGAAATATTCAGGTAGAAGAAATTTGCATATAGTTAGAGGTTGGACTTGTTCAGATTTCCCCAATAATGAATCACTTGTAGGAAAATTTTGTTTCCAAATCAACTATATTGAGGCAAAATTAACATACAATAAAATATACCAATTTTAATTGTACACTTTCAAAAAAATTGTACAACCATGTAACCACCACCAAATCAAGATGTAAAACATTTCAATAAGCCTCCAAAATGCCTTTGTGCTCCTCTTCAGTTAGCACCCTCTCTGTACCCAGCCTCAAGCAATTACTAATCTGTTTTTCTCACCATAGATTATTAGATTGGTCTTTTCTAGAGTTTTATATGAATAGGATCATACTGTATGTTGGTTTGGCTTTTTTTGCTCAACATAGTGTTTCTGAGATTTATTTATGTTGTTGCATATATCAGTAGCTCATTCCTTTTTATTGCTAGGTAGTATTCTATTGTATGAGTATACCACAATTTCTTTATTTATTCACCTGTTATTGGATATTTGGGTTGTTTCCAGTTTCTG
>NW_011889129.1:249507-268739 GCF_000151845.1 Pteropus vampyrus | reverse complement strand
TATATTTTCCAGTTCAGATGGCTGTCTATTTACCTTGTTGACAATTTCTTTTGTTGAGCAGAAGCTTTTTAGTTTGATGTAGTCTCATTCATTTATTTTAGCTTTTACTTGCCTTGCTTTTGAGGTCAAATTCATAAAATCCTCTTTAAGTCCAAAGTTCTTGAGTTTCGTTCCTATGTTATCTTCTATGCATTTTATTGTTTCAGGTCTTATATTTAGGTCCTTAATCCATTTTGAGTTAATTTTGGTGTGTGGTGATAGACAACAGTCTAGTTTCATTCTTTTGCAGGTGGCTTTCAGTTTTCCCAGCATCATTTATTGAAGAGGCTTTCCTTTCTCCACTGTATGTTTTTGGCTTTTTTGTCAAAAATTATTTGCCTGTATAAATAATGGGTTTATTTCTGGACTCTCAATTCTGTTCCACTGGTCCGTGTGTCTGTTTTGCTGCCAGTACCATGCCGTTTTGATTACTGTCACTTTGTAGTATAATTTGAAGTCGGGCAGAGTGATGCCTCCAGCCTCATTCTTTTCCTCGAGATGGCTTTGGCAATTCGGGGTCTTTTGCGCTTGCATACAAATCTGATGGTTTTTTGTTCTATTTCTTTAAAAAATGCCGATGAGATTTTGATGGAGATTGCATTAAATCTGTATAATGCTTTAGGTAATATGATCATTTTAACTATGTTGATTCTTCCCATCCAAGAACATGGCATATCTTTCCATTTCTTTGTATCTTCTTCCATTTCTTTTAATAGGATCTTGTAGTTTTCATTATATAGGTCCTTCACATGTTTCGTTAAATTTATTCCTAGGTATTTTATTCTTTTTGTTGCAATTGCAAAAGGAATTATTTTTTCCACTTCTTTTTCTGACACTTCATTATTAGAGTATAGGAATGCTATGGATTTTTGAACGTTGATTTTGTATCTAGAAACTTTACTGTATTTGCTTATTGTTTCTAGTAGTGTTCTTGTGGAGCCTTTAGGGTTTTCTGTATAGAGAATCATGTCATCCACAAATAGTGACAGTTTGACTTCTTCATTTCCTATTTGGATGCCTTTTATATCTTTCTCTTGTCCGATTGCACTTGCTAGGACCTCCAATGTTATACTGAATAACAGTGGTGATAGTGGACAGCCTTGCCTTGTTCCTGATCTTAGAGGGAAGGTTTTTAGTTTTTCACCATTCAGTATAATGTTGGCTAAGGATTTGTAATAGATGGGCTTTATTATGTTCAGGTACTTTCCTTCTATACCTATTTTGTTAAGTGTTTTGACCATAAATGGATGCTCTATCTTGTCAAAGGCTTTTTCTGCATCTATCGATATGATCATATGATTCTTATTTTTTAATTTGTTTATGTGGTATATCACATTACTTGATTCATGTATCCCTGTGCCCCTGGGATGAAGCCCACTTGATCGTGGTATATAATCTTTTTACTGTGTTGCTATATTCAGTTCGCATGTATCTTATTTAGGATTTTTGCATCTATGTTCATGAGAGATATTGGTCTGTAGTTTTCTTTTTTGATGTTATCTTTACCAGGCTTTGGTATCAGGGTAATGCTGACCTCATAAAATGAGTTGGGAAGTATTGCCTCTTCTTCGATTTTTTGGGAAGAGTTTGAGGAAAATAGGTATTAAATCTCGAATGTCTGGTAGAATTTTCTGGTGAAGCCATCTGGTCCTGGACTTTGACTTTTGGTAGATTTCTGATGATTATTTCAATTTCCATACTGCTGATTGGTCTAGTTAGATTTTCTAGTTCTTGATTCAGTCTAGGAAGATTGTATTTTTCTAAGTACTGGTCCATTTCTTCCAGGTTATTAAATTTGGTGTTATATACTTTTTCATAGTATTCCTGTATGATCCTTTGTATTTCTGTGATGTCAGTCATAATTTCTCCTCTTTCATTCCTGATTTTATTTATTTGTGTCCTTTCTCTATTTTCTTTAGTGAGCCTAGCCAGGGGTTTGTAAATTTTATTAACCTTCTCAAAGAACCACCTCTTTGTTGCATTTATTTTTTCTATCGTTTTTTCTTTGTTTTGTTTTTAATTTCATTTATTTCTGTTCTAATTTTGATGCTTTCTTTCCTTCTGTTGACTTTAGGCTTCATTTGTTCTTACTTTACTAGTTTTTTAAGATGAAGAGATAGTTTATTTGGGCTCCTTCTTGTTTTTGGAGATAGGCCTGTCATAATATGAACTTTCCTCTTAAGACCACTTTTGCTGTGTCCCAAAAGTTTTGATATGTTGTACTATCATTATCATTTGTTTCTATGTATCTCCTGATTTCTGTTTTTATTTCTTCTCTGACCCAGTAATTCTTCAGGAGCATGTTGTTTAATCTCCATGTATTTGAGGTTCTTCCTGATTTCTTTTTGCAGTTCATCTCTAGTTTCAAAGCATTATGATCAGAGAATATAGTTGGTATGATTTCAACCCTCTTCTATTTGTTGAGGCTATCTCTGTGTCCTACTATGTGTTCAATACTTGAGAATGTTCCATGTGCACTAGAGAAGAGTGTATAAGCAGCTGTTTGGGGATGGAAGGCTCTGTAAATGTCGATTATGTCTAGTTGGTCTAATGTGCCATTTAAAGATGTATTTCCTTATTGATTTTCTGTTTGGATGATCTGTCCATATCTGATAGTGGGGTATTTAGGTCCCCTACTACGATAGTGTTTTGGTCTGTTTCTCCCTTTAGTTCTGTTAGTAATTGCTTTACATATTTCGGGGCTCCCTGATAGGGAGCATAGATATTAATAAATGTTATGTCATCTTGCTACATGATTCCCTTTATCATTATGAAGTGTCCCTCAATATCTTTCTTTACTTTTTTATTTTGAATGACGTCTATTTCATCTGATATTAGCATTGCTACTCCAGCTTTTCTCTGAATGCCATTTGCTGGAAATATCATTTTCCACTCTTTCACTTTGAGTCTATATTTTTCTTTGGAGCTGAGATGTGTCTCCTGGAGGCAGCATATGGTTTGGGTTTTGTTTTTTGATCTATTGTGCAGCTCAGTTCCTTTTTATTGGTGATTTCAGACCGTTTACATTTAGGATGATTCTTGAAATATGAGGTTTTCTTATAGCCATTTTATCTTTTGCTTTCTGGTAGCTCGGTGTTTCCATTGCTTCCTTGTCCTTGTGTTTCTGTTTTTTGGTTTTTTTTTGTTTTTTTTTTTTTTTGGTTGGCTTTCGTGGGTTTTGCCTCTGGTTCTTCTTGTTTTATGTTATATACTTCAGTTCTGACTCTATGGTGTGTGGTTACCATTACAAATATGAAAAAGATAGTTATATATATATATATATTCACAGTCATCCATTTTCTTCTGTGTGTGCCTTATCTCCTTTGCCCTTTGTGAATTTGGATCTTTGAATCCTCCCTTTTTCAGTCATCATTATCTCAGTTTGTTTCTATGTATGGTGAACGTTCATCGCTATCTTGCTATAGCAATTCTCTTCTTATTATTTAAGCTTATAATGCCCTGTTCTTAGTAAGGTTTGCACTCCTCTGTTTCTATTTGCCTGATAGTCACCTTATTCCTAATTATGTATTTTTGTTGTTGTTATTTTGTTTTAGGTGAGCTTACCCCTTTCAGTGTTTCCTGTAGTACAGGCCTCATAGTGGAAATTCCCTCAATTTTTGTATGTCTGGAAAGGTCTTTATTTCTCCTTCATATCTAAAGGAGAGCCAAGCTGGATACTAGATTGGTAGTTCCTTTCACTTAATAGTTTGAATATTTGATTCTACTACTTTTTGGCTTGTAAGGTTTGTGCTGAGAAGTCTGAGGATAATCTAATGTGTTTTCCTTTATAAGTTACTGTCTTCTTCTCCCTGGTTCCCTGAAAATTCTGTCTTTGTTGTTGATTTTTGATAATTTTAATAAAATGTGTCTTGGAGAAGGCCTTTTTGAGTTGACAAAATTAGGTGCTCTGTTGACTTCTTGAATTCCAAGTTCCAGCTCATTCTTTAGATTTGGGAAATTCTCGTCAACTATTTGTCTGAAAATGCTTTCTAGTTCCCTGCTCCTTTTGCTCACCTTCGGTAGTGCCCATTATTCTTATGTTTCCTCTTCTGATGGTATCAGCTAGTTCTTGTATTTCTGTTTCATTATTTTTCATTCTTCGGTTTCTCTCTTCTTCCTTCTGATTTATTTCTAGATTTCTGTCTTAGATATCACTGATCCTTTCCCCCATTTGGTCAACTCTATTTACTAAGCTTGCTATTTCATTTTTCAACTCTTGCAGTGTGTGTGTGTGTGTGTGTGTGTGTGTGTGTGTGTGTGTGTGTATGTGTGTGTGTTTTATCTACAGAAGATCTATTCCGTTCTTTTTAAGGATTTCGGTTTCCTTGCTCTACTCATCTAGTTGTTTTTTCAATACCTGAAATTGTTGATATGACTCATTTCGGAACTCATTGAGTTTTTTCAGAAGTACTGTCCTGAATTCTCTGTCATTTAAGTCACATATTTCTGTTTGTAAGCTCATTTTTTGGAGATTTTTCTCTTTCTTTCTGAGATGCCTTGTCACCTTGGTTGTTCATGGTGTTTAATGGACTGTTTCTCCTCCTGGGCATTAATGGAAGTGTATTCTGCTGTTTTTCGAGAAAGATTTATTATATAAAGGTCTCTCTTTAGCCTGTTGCAAAGAAGGTGCTTTTCTTTTGCTTTCCAGTAAGTGGTGTCTAAGCCTCTTGGATCACTGCTTTATATAAAACCTTAATAATGCCTTTTAATTTTCTTATAGATATTTAATCACACTCGCTACTGTCAGTCTCCATCCCTGTCAGTGTTAGTGACTGTTTCGGCACCATTTGTTCAGATTCCCCTGGGGCTCCGTGATGATCGATTTTGGAGGGTTTGGCGGGGAGGAGCCCTCTGAGTTAGGGGTTTGGGGTTGTGGCTCAGCCTCGATTTTGCAGCCACAGCTTGTAAAAAACAACTGTTATTTCTCTGCCTTCCTGCTTTTCTGCTTTCTGCCCTGATGACTGGGCCCTGCCACCGGCCACATGGAGCTCACAACATTCCCATGCAAGGCTGCTCAGGGAACTCGCCATACCTTCTTCCCTCCCCCTTCTCCTACAGGGAGCTCTTCTTTATTTCTCCAAGTCCACCACCCAACACATGGGGTTCTGACCTATGGTAGCTGTTATGTGCAGATCCCACACTCAGACATGCTGATGTGCAGTTTGGGTGTTTTTTGTTGAGTTTTAGATGTTCAAATTTTTGTTGTTTCAAGAGGAGAAATCTGGGGATGTCTCTCACTCTGACATGTTTCTCCAAACTTGGTATTCTATTTTTTAGTAGCTGTGCTTGCCTAGACAGTGCAGCAGGTGACTTTAGGAGTATTTGGTCTCTAGGAGGAGAGGAGGCAGATACCACCCCTTACATCACATTTAAATGGTTGTAAATTGTGAAACCATCTGTGGTCAGATGGGAAGTGCCAGGGAAAAAATGCCAGCACCGCCCCAGGCCTCTTTGGGGTTCATTAATTACAAACAATTTATTGAAAAAGTCTGCACTGAGGCTTCCAAGAGAATTTTTTCTTTTGAGAGGAGCGATTCCCTGCTTCGCACCACAATCCAAGGCCTAGGGAGCTCCCATTTTGATTTTTTAATGACTGATGATGTTGAAAATTTTTTTTCATGTGCTTATTCGCTATCCATATATTTTCTTCAATGAGATGTTTGTTGAAATATTTTGCTCACTCTAAAATTTGGTTCTTTGTTTTCTTGGTTTTGAGTTCTTAGAGTTCTTTATATATTCTAGATATAAGACTTTTATCAAATAGATGGTTTAAATCAAATGAACTACGACTCTATTCCTTAACTCTATTCTCTGTATGCTACTTGTCATTTTATTTTCTTGATGGTGTCTCTCAGTAAGCTAAAGTTTTAAATTTTGATGAAGTCCAATGTATCAAAATTTTTTAATAGATTGTTC
Source organism: Pteropus vampyrus (assembly GCF_000151845.1). Taxonomy (NCBI): domain Eukaryota; kingdom Metazoa; phylum Chordata; class Mammalia; order Chiroptera; family Pteropodidae; genus Pteropus; species Pteropus vampyrus. The sequence continues at coordinate 262,784 of NW_011889129.1, read as the reverse complement.
TTTTGATGTTCTAGCTAAGATTCATGGACAAAATCTGGCCTGTTGCCTGTTTTTGGCAATAAAGATATTTTGGAACATAGCCGTGACTACTTGTTAACATATTGTTTATGATTGCTTTCAAGCTACAACAGCAGAGTTGAATAATTAGAACAATAACCACACAGCCTACAAAGTCTAAAATACTTATTCTCTTGCCCTTTACTTAAAGAGAAAAAGTTTGTTTAACCTATGCAGAGTTTTTTGCCTGTGCTTTCTTGTATAAGTTTTATAGTTTTAGGTTTTACATTTAGGTATAAGATCCATTTTGAGCTGACTTTTTTTTCTTTTTTGAGTAGAGGTATGGATCAAAGTTTGTTGTTTCGCACAGGGACATATGTTTCAGCAAAATTTGTTGAAAAAACTGTACTTTCTACACTGAATTGCCTTTATACTTTTGTCGAAATCAGTTTTCCATATATGTTTTAGTTTATTTCTGTATACTCTATTGTATTCCATCTATCCATTTGTAAATCTTTACTCCAGTGCCGTACTCTTTGATTATTTTTAGCTTTATAATAAGTCTTAAAATCAGATAGTATTATTAGTATTTCACTTTATTTTTCAAAAATGTTTAACTATTCTAGGTCCTTTGTATTTACTCACTTGTATTTTATAAAAAGATCTGTTGAAATTTTTATTGTGACTGTATTTAGTTCATTGATCAATTTGGGGGTAATTGACATCTTAACAATATTAAATCTTCTAACCCATAAACATGGCATATTTTCCAGTTATTTAGGTCTTTTCTGATCCTAAGTAATGTTTTATTGTTTTCAGTGTAAAATCATTGACTTTTGTCATATTCTTAAGTGTTTCAGTATTTTTATGGCATTGTAAATGGTATTTAAAAATGGTATTTAATTTCTGATTTTACATTGCTATTATATAAAAATACTATTAATTGTTGTGTATTTTTCTCATATCTTGCAAACTAGTAGCTTATTTGTAGATTTCCTTGGATTTTTCTATGTAAAAAATATGTCATCTGAGAAAAAAAAGAGTTTTGTGCCTTTTCTAATCTGAATGCCTTTTTTTCTTGGAGTATTGCACTGGCTAGGACCTCAGGTCCAATGCTGAATAAAGTGGCAAGAATGAACAACCTTTTTTGCTCTGAATCCTAGGGAGAAAGCATTTACACTTTACCATTAAGCATGATATTAGTGGTAGATTACTTATTGTTGTTCTTTATCAAATTGGGAATGTTTCTTTCTGTTCTTATCTTGTTATGAGTGTTTATCATGAATGAGTGTTTAATTTTGTCAAGTTTCTTCTACAGTTATTAGGATGACTTTATAGTTTTTGTTTTTGATCTGTTGATATGGTTAATTACATTTGATCGTTTTTTCGAATGTTGAAGCAACCTTGTACTCTTAGGATACACCTCACTTGGTTATGATGTGTTATTGTTTTATATATTGATGGAATTTTCCTTGTGGGAAACTTTTAAATTACAAATTAATTTCTTTAATAGATATAGGGCTATTCAGATTTTCAATTTATTCTTGAGTTGCTTTTGACAACTTTTTTCAAGAAACTTTTCATCCTAAATTGTCAAAATAATTATCATAAAATTTTTCACAATATTCCCTTATTTTCCTTTTGATATATCTAGGATCTCCAGTAATGACTCTTCTTTCTTCCTTGATATAATATTAGACATTCAATCTAATTTGAGAAATTTATTTATTTATATTTTCTATGAACCACACTTTGAGTTAATATATTTGTTTTTTCTCTTTTTAAAAATTTTATTCATCTCTGCTATTATTTTTATTTCTGTCCTTCTATCTACTTATAGTTTAATTTGTTCTTTTCTTTTTAGCATCTTAAAATAGAAACTTATATCATTGATTTTATACTTTTCTTTTTCTGATGAAAGCATTTACAGTTATAAATTTCTCTTAAGGACAGTTCTATCTGCATGTTCTGTTGCCTTTTTCATTCAGCACAAAATATTTTCTGATTCTTCTTGTCTTTCCTTCTTTTACTCATGGATTGTTTAGAAATGTGTTGTTTAATTTTCATATATTTTGAGAATTTCTCAGATATTACTGCTGATATATAGGTTTAACCTAATTGCTATCAAAATCCCAGCAAGATATTTTGTAGCTATAGACAAGATTTTTTTCTAAAATTTCTAGGGCAAGGAAAAGGATTCAGAATAGCTAAAACAATTTTGAAAAGAAGAATAAAGTGAGGGAAATTAGTCTACCTAACTTCGAGTTTTATTATTATACCACCATAGTAATCCAGAATGTGTTTACTGACAGAGGGATAAACATATAGATCAATGGAACATGATAGATAACTAAGAAATAGACTCAAATAAATATGCCCAAATGATTTTTATTATTTTTTTACTTTTATTTTGTACAAATTTTAGAATTACAAATAAAGCCGAAAAAAAAATAATACAGAGGATTTTAAATACACCACACCCAGCTTCCTCTTATGTTAACATCATACATGACCACAGTACAATTATCAAAAGTAAGAAATTAACATTCATGCAATTCAAATTTTACCAGTATTTCCACTAATGTTATTTTTCTGCTTCAGAATCTAACATGACATTTATTCATTAATTCTTCTTTGTCTCCTCTAATATGTAAACCTCAATTTCTCCTTGTCTTTTATGGCTTTAACATTTTTTTTAAAAATAACTTCTTTATTTTAAACAGTTTTAGATTTACAGAAAAATTGCAAAAATAGTACTGAGAGTTCCCATGTACATCACACCCAGTTTCTCTTACTGTTAATATCTTACATGAGTATGGTATATTTGTTACAATTAATGAACCAATACTGATAAATTATTATTAGCTCAAGTCTATGCTTTATTCAGATTTACTTAGTTTTTACCTACTGTACTTTTTCTCTTCCAGAATCCCATCTGGGATACCGCATTACAGTTAGTTATTATGTTTCTTTTGGCTCTTGGCTGTAAGTTTCTCAGACTTTGCTTGTTTTTGGTTACTTTAACAGCAGTCAGCTATTTTGCAGAATGTCCCTAATTTGGAATCTGTTTGATATTTTTCTCATGATCTGACTAGGGTTATGTGTTTTGGACAAGAAGAGCATAGAGGTAAAGTGCCATTTTGATCACATAATATAAAAGGTATATACTATCAACATGACTTACCCCTTTTGTTGACCTTGGTCACTGGGCTGAGGTGGTATTTGTCAGGCTTATCCACTATAAAGTTACTCTCCCCCCAACTCCCCATTCATATTGTTTTTTTGGAAGTAAGTCATTATTTGCAGCGCACATTTAAAGAATGAGAATTTATACTCTACCTCCATGAGTGTAGACTATCTATGTAAATTATTTGGAATTCTTAATGAGAGATGTCTCTTCTCTACATTTATTATTTATTCAATCATTTATATCAATATGGGATGTTGGATATTTATTTTGTACTTTGGGGTATAATTTAATACTACTTTATTTCATTGTTCAATATGGAGTATATATTTAAGTGTAAAATGCAAAACTATACAACTTCAGAAGAAAACATAAGAGAAAATTTACGAAGCCTTGATTTGGTGTGATGAGTTATCACATTAAAGAATGATTTATGAAAGAAAAAAGTGATAAGTTAGACTTCACTGAAATTAAAAACTTTGGCTCAGCAAAAGATACAATTAAGAGAATGAAAAAAAAAAAAAGCCACAGACTGGAAGTAAAGGTTTGCAAAGCATATACATTATAAAGGACTTGTATTTAAAATATGCAAAATACTCTTAAAAGTCAACAATAAGGGAAAAAACCCAACCTAGTTAACCAAGCAAAAGATATGAATAGACATCTTATCAAAGAAGTTACACAGGTGAAAATAAGTATATGAAAAGATGCTCAATATATAATTTATTTTCTTCCAAAATAAAAATATAATATAAAAGTTTTTTTAAAAAAAGGAGGATTCTCAACATCATTTGTTATTAGGGTATTGGAAAGGAATGTAAAATGGTACTGCCACTTTGAAAGATAGTTTGGCAGCTGTCTTATAAAGCTAAACATGGTCTTACCGTGCAATCTAACAATCACATTCATAGGTATGTACCCAATTGACACGAACTTTTCTGTTCAGGCACGCAAAAAAAACAAAAAAACAAACAAAAAAAAACCCGGCATGTGAATATTTATAGCAGCTTTAGTCATAATTGCCCCAAACTAGAAGCAACTAAGATGCCTTCCAGTAGGTGAATATATAACCAAATATGGTACATGCATACAGTGGAATGTTATTTAGTGATAAAAAGAAATGTTATGAAACCACAACAAACATGGGTGCATCTTAAATATTGCTAAATGAAAGAAACCTGTCTGAAAAGGCTACGTATTATATAATTCCAAATTTCTGGATTCTCTAATATCTACCTTTTTTTGATTTCTCTTACTTTCTTGCCAGCTCACTAATTCATTTTACAAGATATTTTTGTAATTTATTCAGAATTTAATTTGTTTTGTAAGTCACCTAATGCTCAAAGTCATCTATCTCATTTGCTATCTAATTAGAAATGCAATTCAGGCTTTTTTTTTTTACTATTTGGTATCCTAGCTCATGATTTTTATGTTGTAATTTGACTCTGTAAGTACAGATGTTTTCATGGGGTGCATACTCTCATCTTCAGGTAAAAGAGATATCTTTACTAGATTTGTGATTGTAGTAGTTACTTAATCTTTTTAAGCCTCATTCTGAAATGAGGGTGATAATACCTACTTTCATAGTGTTGTTTTCAAGAATTAAATGAGTCTACGGCCATGCCACCCTGAACGTGTCCAGTGTTGTCTGATCTTGGAAGCTAAGCAGGATCAGGCCTCTTTAGTACTTGCATGGGAGACCACCTAGGAATACCAAGTGCTGTAGGCATCAAAAAAAAAAAAAAAAAGAATTAAATGAGATAATGTACATACAGCACTTAGACTAGTGTATGGTATTTGTTAAGTATTTAAATTAGCTACTTGCCTCCCTACTGTTCCAGGAGAGAGGATGGTTCTACAAAGGTTTAACACCAAAAATAAAAGTGTTAATGGCTTTTTCAACAATGTACTTCTCACTTCTGTCACAGAAGTTAGTCACAATTCTTGGCTACAGGGATAATTAAAATCATTCAGGGGGAACAAGAGACTTGTCATAAGGCAATTTATTTTCACTAACAGTTAACTGGTTGATGAATTAGTTCGTGATTTTTGAAGTTGAGACTGAAACTCAACTAAGCAGAAAGGGCACTGGCCCAGTTGTGAATATCTTATTTGTTCCCTTATGTATCTGTAAAGGATAGTAGAGTTCGTAAATTGGGAGATTGAGAGAGAAAGGTTCATATTTGTTAATTTCTGGTAGATTTTTTATACTTCCTTCCATGCTCTGCACATGTTAAACACTTAATAAATATTTGCTGAATTAAGTAGGATATGGACTTAGCATATATCGAATACTTTTTTATTTCAAATTTATTCCAAAGCTCAGTTTGGATCTTTGAGATTGTTGGTTGTCATATGAGGTCGTGATCTTTGATGGTTGAGGATTTGGATAATGCAACAGAGATATAGTGCACTTAAATCTGGGAGTCCTCTCATTTTCTCTCAAATATATTTCTCTCAATGACATTTATTTTGCTTAAGTTTTTCTTTTTTCTTTTCCTGTCACTTAATTTTGAGAAGAATATTTTTCAACTTTTTGCTCATCTTTATTTTATGTTACCCATCCCTAGTTTTGTATCTGAAAGATTTAAATCCAAATGCTATAAATAATTCAATTATACTTCCAAGAAGTATAAATAATTTTCCCACACTCTCAATTTAAGAATGTAACAATTATTAATTCCATTACTTACATTCCATGAATTAGTTAGAAATAAATGTTCCATATTTATGGGTTTCAGCTGTACTGATTTTATATGGTTTGAATTATTTATTCAGTTTATTCTTAACCCTTCCATGCTTATGGTATCATTTTGAAATTTCAATTACCTACTATTCAAATGGTTTCATTGGCAATTGCTGCTAATTTGGGTATGGTTCTCTTTTTTGTGTGTTTCTTTCTGAATTCAGTTGATATTTAGAGCAAATACTTTGATGAAGTAACTAAAACAGTTTAAAATGGAGTCCTGTCGGTAAAATAGCCATGCCAAAAGCATATCTTCTAATCACCCTGGGCATACAGCATACAGATGTGTAAGGTTCTACCTAGCTATTAGGATGACCTGGGCTTGGTGTCCCTTTTACAACTCAAATGAGCCAGAATTATCATTTATTATAATTATTCTTTACCTGGAAGGTTTTTTCTTTTGTTTCATTTGTGTATCTACTGCATTAACTTTTAAATGCTTTATATAACAATACCACACTAAAACTGAAAAATGTTTTTAAAAAGAAAAACAGGATAACTCAATTTATTCAAATATATCAACTCATTTCTTTTTTCCGTGTTCTTTTCTAACCCATATATACATGTATGTGCATTTTTATGTAGTTGAAATCATAATGTATAGCAATTTGGGTCATGCTTTCTTCACTTAGCATTGTGTCATATGTATTTTTTCCATAATATCATCTACTCCTTATAATAATAATGTCAATGGCTTTTTAATTATTTATCAGGGTTTTTACCACTTTTCAGTTGTTGAACATTTAGATTTTTTTGCAGTATTTTTCTTACTATGGTCAGTAATACCATAAGTTGTGTCATCAAATCTTTTGTTTCTTTTTTATAATTATTTCTTAAGGATAAATCCCAGAAGTGAAGTTATTGGGCCAAAACATTACAAAAAATATTAACAAATGTCTTCAGTACATTATAAAAAATAATGACATGTCAGGTTGTGAGTAGAACAGGTCTTTACCTGAACTTAATGTAATCTTTACAATAACTCTTTCAGATAGCTATGTTATTATCTTTGTCTTATAGAATGAATAACTCTGTTAAACAACTAGATGGGCATTGAAACCCTGCCAGTCTGCAACCTGGAGACTGCAACTTTGAACCACTGTGTGAGTCTCATGTTCTGGATGTGTTTTACCAAATTGCCCTTATAAAGAGATATTAATTTGTATTAATTCTCCACTCTGTCATGTCCATCCAAACTGAGATCCTTAGAAAAGGTTATGCATTCCTCTCCCCATTTTGTTAATTCAATAAAAGCTAAAGATACCCTGTAGTTAATCTAGAATTTTGGAGCTGGAAAGGAACTCCTGGAATATCATCTTATTGATTAATAAATTGAGGTTTAGAGGAGTGAAGTAATTTGTCCAAGACCAACCTGGTATTCTTGATTCCCTGGGCTTTTTTGCCGTGTACTTTGCTGCCATCCAGCTGTTCATGTCTTCCTTCTGTGTTCTCTTTCTTGTTCTCACTTGGTCCTTGCACACAGATACCAAGTATAAATGTTGCAGAGCAAGCTCAACAATAAGAGTTTAGGAACCAAAACATATCCTATATATGACTGAATTAACCTCATTTCCAGGTCATTTTTATTGGGAAAGGGGCAAGAGAAAAAAATTTAAAACAAAAAACCATGTTGTTTCAGAAGAGAAAGTGATATGATACTGGTATCACTGGTAAGATGACTCATTCTGAGGATGTGGCTCCAAATGACTAGTTTTCACATATCTTTTAAGCAATTCCAGATTGAGAAGCGTCAAATTTAATTGGCTTACCACAGATCCTTGTTTTTATTGGAGAAATGCCTTATTCATAGTTAAGAGATTTACTAAGGCCTTATGGATTATAGAGAAACCCCTTTGATATATAAATGAATTATGTGTGTTTCAGTGTGTTTATGCCAGTCAGTTTGAGGAGAAGAAAAGGAAAGGCTAATTGAGGACTCGATATGTGCTAGATTTGTGTTTAACATACCTTCATTCATGTTATCCTCAAACAGAGGATATTATTATTTCCACTTTACAGATGAGAAAACTAAAACTCGGAGAATTTCGCTGACTTACTTAAGGCCATAACGGATAATTAAGAGGTGAGATGGTAGCTATCTGATTCCACTATGGTTTCTTCCATCATTGAAACTCAGTGATATTTTTCCTTAACCTCCTAGTACAAAAATTGGGATAGTCAATTACAATTACCATTTTTAAAGAAGTAGATAAAAATACTTGTCTTTTTATGGCTTCAGAAAAGGTAACTTCTGAATAATGACTCTAACTGTTGTTCTGAAACAATTTCCTGAGATATGAGAATGCAAGTGATCAGACTCCACTTCAGTAGAAAATAAAGGTAGAGACAACGGAAGGAAGATGCTATTTACCAAATTTCCTTTTGGGCTGATAGTCATGCACTGCTGGGCTTTCTTTAGAACTTATCCTGGGGTGCTTGTGTGCGTGCGTGCGTGCGTGCGTGTGTGTGTGTGTGTGTGTGTGTGTGTGTGTGTATCAGCATGCATGTTTACATGCACGTATGTTTAAAAGCCTGTTTCTATTCATTATTCTGCAACTGGTCTTTTTGTGTGTTCACACTTTCCTTTTTAAATTGCTTTAATTATGTTTTCCCAGCATTGTATAGTTTTCACCAAGGCTTACATTTCCTGTTTTCCAAAGAATACATTTGCACCAAGTTTGGCAAATGCTTGTCTTTCATCTCTCCCCAGTGCAGCTTCTTTTACTTTCCCCTTGGTAGGTTCTCCTTTTAAGTCTTCAAGATTGCACCATCTGCCCCTTCCCACTTTTTACTTTTTTCGTTTCTGGTCTGCTGAATTGTTTTTCTTCAAAGCTCATTCCTGTGAATATTTCTTAGATTAATCCTGTTTTACTTTTGAACTTCTGCCACACCTCAGATATGCTCTCTTTCCTGATCCTATGGCTTTCATGATGCCTCTCTGTCTATCCTCCCTGCTCTCCATTTACTAGACTCGCTGATCCTGTGTTGTCCACATGGTTCACATATTTTAAACCAGAAACACGTGCATGGAAAGGAGATGCTAATAATAATTAAACGTAGCACTCTGCATGTCTTAGACCTTTTTACCAACGTTATTTAGTTCTTTCACACAACAGTAGGGCTAGTAGGTAATTTTTTTTTTCACTGCAGAAATAGAAGGGGCTAATGACTTGAAGAAATTAAAGTAAATTGAGATCCAACCCTGGAATTCATGCAGTGTTAAAGCTGATATTATGATTCATAGCTTCAACCTAAAAAACTTAACTTATATTCTGTGTTTGTGTTCTATAGAGCATTATCTGAGGTGGTTATGTACATTTTGTGATACAAGAAGACTCGTTGTTTTGTGTTGTAATCATTTGAAATTTGTGACTTTTTCGATAGTCAACACTGAGGCATTCTTTTGTGCTATCTCTATAAATTTACAGAGGACCCCAAACCATAAGTCTCTGCTTTGCCTTCTTCAGAAAGCGGAAGATTGAGAAGGATCCGACCATATTGTTTGTTTTATATGAATATGACTAATTCATATATAGTCATATATGAATATGACTATAACCGTTTTTAAGCAGCTAGTTATACTATTATATCTTCCAAATTCTTGATTAATTGTCATTCCCCTGCTATAAAAAAAATGTTTGACTCCCCATTCCCTGCTGAATTAAGGAAGTACTCTAGGAGCCATACCTCACTGCCTCTGCGTTAAATACATCCATCTTTTCTGATCCTCTCAACCTTTTCCTTCTTCCTAATCTCCACTCATAATAAGTCTGCTAATCAGGCCATTCCAATATTTAGCACTAGGCCTGGAACATGTTAGAAACTCATGTTCATTCAACTCTTTGTTGAATGGATGAATCTCAATATTTCTCCTAATGAATCCTTTTATCTCTCTCCTTTGAACCTTCTTAAGCCTTCAGGGGTTTCTCTGTGGTAATCTTCTCTTAGTAGGCTTTGTATTTGAGTCATTAGCATATATCTCTCTCTTCTATCCCCTAGTAGACTTTTAACTTCCTTTGGCTAGAAATTTTGTATTGTTGTAGTGTTAAGGCATTATACATAATAGATGCTCTATAAATTTATATGGAGTTGGGCATACGTGAAAGTAATAAATTTATTAAATATATTCTACTAGATTAGATTGTCATGTCTTTTATTTAGTTCAAGCAAATGAGGTTTTTTGCCTTATGTGTTTTGGATATATCTGTGTATGTAATTCATGTATAGTATATATATATATGCATATATGTGTGAATATTTATATTTCTTCTTCAGTCTTGTTTTTGAAAAACCATGTGGCAGGAGATTTATGATTGAGAAATATAAAAACTCATGGCAAAAATAGTCTTAGAAGGACTAAGAACTCATCTATAATCATCTTTATAAAATTCTTTATTTTGTATATCTTAATATGATACCTCAGAAGAAACTTTTTAGATTCTTTTCATCTTAAAGTTTAATAAGATACTCATAAATTGGTTATGCTTTATTTCAGATAATATGGATACTAAGAGGATATTTATTTTTCTATAGCTGGTCTTTTATCTAAATTTTCAACACCTTTTAGGTTATATGCTCTTAAACTTTTATGAATGACCTTATGGATAATTACAGACCAAAAGATTTGTTCCCTTTATATTCTTTTACACAGAAAATTTCAAAATGTGGTTTCCATTGAAGGGATACTAAGCAGCATCTGCTTGTTCCATGTAGATTAACCAAAGAAGGTTAAACTTACCACAGTTAGATATCTTAATGCCATCATGGTCAAAAGAGCCCCTGTTTAACCTCATTTAATGCTGGAGTGTTGTTTCTCAAAGTACAGGACGTACAATTTTAAGTGGTATATGAATTGATTTCACATGGTTCATGGACATGGCATTAAATAAGATTTGAATCACGTAGTGAGGAAGTTATTCTAGTTTCAAGTCTTCTTTAATTCTGTTTACATCAAATATACTTTCTTAGTTTGGCACTAGCTGAGTATCTCCTGAATACTTCACAAGGCAGGCAATAATATGTAATTAGATTTTAATAGCATTGTTTTGTCTTCCATTTGTATCTGTATTTACAGAGAAGTGTATTATAATGGTTAGGCAGACAGGCTTTGGACTTACTCAGCCTGGATTAAAAATACCAGCCCTGCTACCTACTGGCTGTGAGGTCTTGGGTAGCTTATTTCTCTGTGTTTCTTTGCTCTTAACAGTGTATGGAGCTAATGATGGTACTCACTTCATGGAGTTCATGTGAAAATAAAGAGTTAATGCATGTAAAGCACTTAAAATAGTACTAAACACTAGCAAATATTCAGTAAGTGTTACCTATTATATTTATGGCATGATAATAACTTTCCATTATGGTAGGAAATTAAATTTACATTAAATTAAAATTTGAGAATTAAAAAAGTGGTCAGTGTAGAAAAAATATTAAGTAGTAAGAGGCTATAGCTAAAATCATGAAGGTGAATGACTGAACTTTGGAAAGTAGTATGCTAGGGTACTAACAATGAGTTAACCAGTTCTGGTAGAGTCACTAAGAGACAGCGTTTCCCAAATCAAATGTTCCATGGAACTACCCCAAAGATTATTTGTGACTCATGGACTTAGCACATAGTCTGGCACACAGCAAGAACTCTATAAATATTTGCCAAGTAATGAATAAACGGAGATAACTAGTACATAGACTAATAGAATTTCCTCAGCTAAAATTTACCTTTTCTATTTTACTTTTTGAGAAAAATGTTGAGCCTCTACCTCATCTCTGAGCATATTTACGGTTGAATTTTCTAGTTATTTTCATCATAAAATGGCAACTTTGTCAACTGCATGTGAGAACCCATGTTGGGTTTCCAGTCAAGATGGCAGAATAAGTGAACGCTGTGTTTGCCTCCTCTCACGACAACATCAAAATCACAACTAAACTACAGAACAGCCATCGTTGGGAGCCACCTAAAGTCTAGCTGAGCAGAAGTCCTACAACTGGGGACATGCAGAAGAGGCTACCTAGAGACTGATAGAGGGATGGAGAAGGGGAATGGATTAGTCTCACACCCCCCATGTGGTGGTTGAGAATCGGGAAGGATATCTCCACTGCGGAGGTCACCCCCAGAGGAGTGAGGGGTCCCAGTCCTACACTGGCTCCCCAGCCCAGGGTTCCAGTGCTGGGAAGAGAAGTCCTCACAACTAATGGCTGTGAAAAATAGGAGAGATTGTGGCTGAGTGAGACAAAGGGCAGCTGGAGTTGCAGACATTCCTTTTAAGGGACCAATGAGGGTTCACTCACTGGTAAACTTGCTTGCTCTGAGCTCCAATGCTGGGTAGCAGCTCAAAAGGCACCGGGGACACACAGAGAGGAAGTGAATTGTATATCTTCGGGGCAAGAACTAGAAGGGCATCTTTCTCCCTGACAGAAATGCTGGCAGAAGCCATTATTCCTCTGTTGAGCCTTCCCCACTCCTGGCTTGCAGAAGCAGGCAGCAGCCATATCTGAGTCTCCATCAACCTGGCTAACACATTCGCCCTGCCCTGGTGATTCCGTGAGACCCAATTTTCAGGCCCATCCAACCATTTCCAGTGTTTTTTTCCATACAAATGGCATGTCTTGGCTCATGCTGCCAACTTTCCTTAAAATCTCTCAAAGGCTGCAAAACCCAAAGCAGCATCTGGCCTTGGCGTGCCCCATAGTTCTTGCTGAGCAAACCTAAGCCTGGCACTAGAGGCAGCCACCTCAGTTCGCAGCTTGGCCTCTCAAGGCACCTCCAAGCCCAGCATGGGTGGCAGCCTTCTGTGTATTGGTTGGTGATTCTTGCCAGGTGGCCCTGGGTTAAACAGGCTGTGGCTGAACTTGGCCTGCATCAGGGCCAATAGGCCAAGTGGCTAGTTTAAGACTAAACCAGAGCACCATCCAGGACTGCATCTGAGAATGACACACCCAAAAGGCAGACTGGGCAAGCATCAGAGCTCTGTTTAAGTGAATCCTGCTTATAAGGGTGAAGGTAAGGGTCAGCCCTTCACCAGCCAGTCCTTACAACCAATGTCTCCTATTGACATGCAAACAGCAACCAAGGAGGGCACACACAATCCATATAAGGGACATACCTAGAGCACCTTGCTCTGGTGACCAGGCAAGACTATATCACTGGGCCTCATAGGTCACTCACTGCATAAGGCCACTCTGCTAAGACCAGGAGACATAGCAGCCCTGCCTAATACATAGAAACAAATGCAGGGAGGCAGCCAAAATGAGGAGACAAATTTGTCACAAATGAAAGAAGAGAACAAAGCTCCAGAAAAAGAATTAAACAAAATGGAGACAGCAATCTATCAGATGCAGAGTTGGAAACACTGA
>NW_011889129.1:226967-249457 GCF_000151845.1 Pteropus vampyrus | reverse complement strand
CAAAATGGAGACAGCAATCTATCAGATGCAGAGTTGGAAACACTGATTATAAGGATGCTCAATGGACTTAGAGGAAGAGTAGATGAACTCATGAGAATTTTAACAAAGAGATAGAAAAAATAAAAATAGAGATAGAAAACATAAAAAAGAACCAGTCAGAAATGAAGAATATAATAACTGAAATGAAGAATATATTAGAAGGAATCAACAATAGATTAGATGAAGCAGAGGACTGAATTAGCAGTTTAGAAGAAAAAGTAGCAGAAAACACCCAAGCAGGACAGCAATGAAAAAAAAGAATTTAAAAAAAAATGAGGATAGTTTAAAGGGCCTCTAGAACAACATCAAGCATACCAACATTTGCATCATAAGGGTATCAGAAGGAGGAGAGAGCGAGCAAGAAATTAAAAACCTATTTGAAGAAATAATGATGGAAAACTTTCCTACCTGGCAAAAGAAATAGACATACAATCTCAAGAAGCTCAGAGAGTCCCAAAAAAGATGAACCCAAAGAAGCCCACACCAAGACACATCATAATTAAAACACCAAAGGTTAAAGACTAAGAGTGAATCTTAAAAGCAGCAAGAGAAAGTTACCTAAAAGGGAGCTCCCATAAAACTGTCAGCCAATTTCTCAACAGAAACTTCGAAGTGATAGACATGCAATATTCAAAGTGATGAAAAGCAAGGACCTACAACTAAGGTTACTCTACCCAGCAAAGCTATTATTTAGAGTCAAAGAACAGATAAAGAGCTTCCCAGACAAAAAGCTGAAGTTCATCACCACTAAGTTGATATTACAAGAAATATTAGAGGGATTTCTTTAAGAAGAGGAAGAAGGAAAAAATAAAAAATATGACTAATAAAATGGCAATAACTTTATATTTATCAATAATTATTTAAATATAAATGGATTAAATGCTCCAGTCAAAAGATAGGGTGGCCGAGTGGATAATAAAACAAGACCCTTCCATATTCAGCTATAAGAGACTCACTTTAAATCAAAAGGCACAAACTGACTGAAATCAAAGAGATGGAATATGATATTTAATGAAAATAGAAATGGAAAAAATCTACAGTAACAAATATACACCAGACAAAACAGACTTTACAGCAAAAGCTATAAGAAGACAAAGGACCTGGGTATTTATCTGAGCAAACCCCAAACTACTTCGAAGGGACATGTGCATCCATACATTCATTGCAGCATTATTTACAATAGTCAAGATATGGAGGAAACCTGGGTGTCCATCAGTGGATGAATGGATAAAGAAGAGGTTGTATATATCTACAATGAAATATTAATCATAAAAAAGAATGAAATCTTGTCATCTGCAACAACATGGATGGACCTAGAGGGAATGTGCTGAGGGGAGTAAGTCAGACACAGACAAATGATATATAATTTCACTTACATGTGGAATCTAAAGAATAAAAGAAAACAGAAACAAACTCAGATATAGAGGACATTTTGATGGTTGCCAGAAGGGCGTTGGTGGTTGGATGAAAAGAAGGAAGGGATCAAGAAGTACAAATTGGTAGTTACAGAATAGTCATGGGGATGTAAAGTACAGCATAAGGAATATAATTATTAGTATTTTAATAAGTCTGTGTGATGTCAGATGAGTACTAGATTTATCAAGGTAATTACTTTGTAAGTTATAAAATTGCTAATCACCATGTTATACACCTGAAACAAATATGTTGTATGCCAACTGTAATGGAAGAAAAAAAAATTATTTAAGAATATATAAACAAAGCATATGGATTATCTTGCAAGCAGAAGCAATAGGATATCTTCACTTTAGAGACTCACTAGAGAGCTTTTCCTGCAATGTTACTGACATAATTGTTGCCTCAATCTTACCTGAGATTATTAAAAGTTGAAGAAATGGGCAAATAATTCTCTCTCTACCTTTCTATGAATTCAGAGGTTTTATTTTTCAGACTAGATAAAACAACAGTTGAATATTTATCTGCATCTCATTACTTCTTTTCCTGTATATGTGTTTTCATTAATTTTTTAATGTTATACCTCTGGAGTTAATTGGACATGGCTTTATTATAGGGAAAGCTATTAAACCATCCTCAAAAACATTGTTTATTTTGTTGTGAAATATCCATTATATATAAGAACTTACTGTATAAATTCCTTTTAGAAGATGAATTAGCATCCTTCCTTTTATTATAAAATAAAATGTATTTTGTGGACTCAGTGAATTTTTCTTACACTCCTAAGTGATGGGAAGCTTGGAACTAAATATTCTTTGACAGTAACATGTATTAGCTTCGATTTATAAACAAATACATTTTTCTTATCACTATGAATTTTATTTTAAATTTATATTTTAATAAAATGTTTTGTATATGTCTTTTATTTTAAACTATCTATAGTCTTATTTGGAAATAGGAAGTACTAGGAAGCAATTTGGGAGTTATAAAGTACACATGCTCAAATTGTCTGTGTTCACGTCCTGGCACTATTGTGTCCCAGCTATGTTATCTTGACATTTCACTTGATCTTTCATGCCTCGTTTTCTCATCAGTTGAATGGGGATAATAATAGACATCATCTCATAAGTTTGTTGAGAGGAATAATTCACTTACTACTTAGTATAGTGAATAGAAAAATTATAACTGAAAATAAATGCTAGCTGTCAAAAGTAGTGTAATAATATAAATAAGTTGGATTTAATCAGTATGAGGACTAAACTGACAAGGAATTGAAATAGTTAAAAGTTAAATGTGAATTTTTTCTCTTCTAAAACCAATGAACCAGTTATTTGTAGGACTGTGATTTGCTAAGGCCTATGTTCTACTTTAGGCTGGGTAACAGATATGCAATGAGTGAGGGTATTTTGGGACAGTTTTCATTGAACTTCTAATTTATTCAGTGTCTACGTGTTCCATGTGTTGCTCTGGGTTCTGGGGATTCAGAAATAAACAAAATAAAATCTTAGCCCAATGGAAATTAGGTTTAAGAGGCTATCAAGAGAAAGAGGGTAGCTTTGGGGGGAAATAGAATCTAAACGACAGAGGATGCTAATATATAGTAATTATAAAGGAAAGTATGTGAGTTCTAATCTTTAAAACTGACCTGAAACATTCACTTCCAACCAAGATGCAGTAACAGGAATCAGAATTATGCTCTTAACTTAAACAACTAAAATGATGGACAAACTATAGTTATGTTTCAGATCTTGGACAATAGTTAGTACAGGACTGTGATCACTGAGAAAACAGAAACAAGCATCTATAACTTACTGCTTTGAAGTACTTTCTAGGTCATAGCCCATGTATTGGATGCTCTAAGAGTGTATAGTAAAGGGATCTAATTTTTTTTCTAGGAGTCATAGAGGGCTTCCTTGAGGAAGTGATATTTATGCTGACCTAAAAGAATTATTAATTTATCAAGTATCTATTGAGCATTTATCATATGCATGCATGGTTCTAGGTGCTAGAGTGACAGAGCCGAACAAGACAGACATGGTAGGTAACTTGCTCTCATGGACTTCTATTTCCTAGTGGATGAATAAGAGATAAGCAGGACTAAGTAGTTAGGGGTGACAGAATGTTCCAGATTGAAGAAAGAGAAGGTTCAGTGACCCAGAAGTAACAGATTATGTCCAAGTGATTAAACATGTAGTTTGATTAAGATGAAAATAGAGGGAGTTGGCATGTGAGGAGCTATGATGAAACTAGAGAATGATGTAGAGATCAAAAAAATGGCATAGAGTGGTAGGTTGTGTTAAGATTATGATGCTTTATCCTAGTGGTAATGGGAAACCACTGATGTTTATTAAGTAAAGAAGAGAATGAATTAATTTTGTATTATTAAAGATCACTTTGGCTCCAAGTCAGGAATGAATTGGAATAGGCAAGAGGCAGGGAGATCAGTTAGGAAGCTAATGCTGATGCCCCGGTGGGTGATTGTGTGACAGTGGAATGGAAAGAAGTAGATGAGTGAGATCGATTGGGTGATAGATTAAGTGACGGGGGAGAGAGGAAAGGAATAGTGGGAAATGAGGGATAACTTCCCTATTTCTGTCTTTAGCAACTGAGAGAATGATAATCTTTATTGAAGAGATAATTCTGATAAAGGAACACATTTGGGGGAGAACAAGATAAGTTCAACTTTGGACGTATTACATTTGAGATGCCTGAGAAATATCCACATGAAATTGTCAAGGTAGTGAATATACAGGTGTAGAACTCAGATAAGAATGCCAGCAAGATTTGGGAAGCTTCAGCATGTAAATAGTAATAGAAATCATGGATGTTGGTAAATGTATCCGTGTCCTTCAAGCATCTTTTTTTTTTTTAATTTCTCTATGTTTAGTAGTTGTTTTAAGGTGTTTCACACACATCTGTATTCTGTAAGAGATTTTAGTTTTGTTTTTAATTTCTTTTAGAGTACTTCCGCTTCTTCCTACCTTCTGGTATAAGCTTTTATACATAATGCATGTGCCATAAGTATTCTTGAGAAATTAGGAAGCATTGTTCTGGTGATTGGTCAGAACCCACTTTTCTCTCTAACAGGTATATCATTCCATGTTCAAGGCAATAGATTTTTTAGGAATTATAGGAATTTTGAAGATTTTTCTTCTACCATGATGTATATCCTGGCAAAATAAACATGCATTTCCTTATTGGATCAGGCAGCTAGGAATGTAGAGCTCTGGGAAATCCCTGAAGTAATGAGCTCCACAGTGTAAAGACCCATGTGAATCATTTTCAGGCACAAGTTGATTGAGCTTGTCCCCAAATTCACAATGATTTCATGGAGCAAACATCTGTGGCCTTGGTGGACCTCAAGAAAATAGACTTTTAGCTGATGGTTTTTGAGTTAATACTGGGGAACAACTATAGCTCTACGTGTGTGTGTGTGTAAGATGCATTTCTGCAGAATTCTATTCCAACATGAGTTTTACATTATGGTTGTTTGCCTTTCCATACTTTACTTTGTCTTCTCTTGCTGAAGCTGCAGTGCTGGTCTACTCTGATGTTTCTTCAGTGCAGCTGGAGACATGTCTTTTGGCAAGGTTCTGTGTTTATTATAATCTCTGTGATGTGCAGAAGTAAATTTCTTCTTTAACTTTCTCTTTAAATAGTTAGAATTATGAATGTGGTTTTAATTAAGGATTTCAAATTGAAACATTTCCTTTTTCTTAGGACAGTTTTTGGTTAGAATATTTTAGGGTTTTGAGAAATACCAGATCCCCAACTCACAAAGTGCAAAAAAAGAAATCATTAGTCACTCCTTTAAACTGCCACGGTGTGACTGAGTTTGTAGGGCATGGATTTGGGTCACAGTCATAACTAAATAACTTGTTTTTGCCCCTTTAAATGACTACAAATGACTACAACCTATTTGCAGATTTGGAAAACCTCTAAAAATATGGTGGCTGTTTTTTCTTCATGTAAACTCATACTCGTTGTGCTTAGTTAGGTCTTACTCTACGCTTGGCCTTTCAGATCAGATACTGGCTTTTTCTCATGTAGACATATGACTTTGACAAATCATCAGCCTTTGTTAACCTCAAGAGCTTTATATGTGTAACTCAGATATTCTGCTCTTGCCAGGCACAGAACAAATATTCAAAATTAAATGAATCTATATGCTCTGCTTCCTTTTGATCATTAAATACTGTATCTATAAGTATACTTGTAATTACATGTAACTAACTCCGTAAAACTATGATACAACCTGAGTAACAATTGTTGCTTCCAGGAGTTGGCCAGAGGTAAAAGGGAGACTTATTTTTCTCTATATATTCTGTTGTATCATCAATTTTTTTCATGATCTGATATTACTTTTCAAGAAACAGAAGAGCAAAATCAGTATGAATATAAGCCCCTATCTTGTAAATTGTGGCGAGTATTTTCTATTCTTGGAGTTTGTCTTTTCAGATATCCCTAAGGTTGCCTTCCAATTCTAAGTGGTCAATCTTTATTGTCAATGAAATGTGTGTCATGCCAGCAAAAGATTTGTACCCCGCTGCTGTTGCTGCTCTCTCCATCCTATAGTTTTGCTCCTTTATTTGAGAACAGCTTGCAGGACCCACTAGTTCCTGCCCAGGAGCACAGCTTCCTTTGCTTCCAGATTTGGGCCTCCCCCAGCCTCTCTCCACAGTCTCATGGCCTCAGCACAGGCTGCAAGCAGCTGCTCAGGAAGAACACATAAAGAATAATGAACTCATAGAATTATCAGGGTTTTCAGGGGGTATACTCTTGCTGGAAGCTGTTTTCACGGGTAGAGATTCCACAGCTTCCCTGGGTAGATATGGTCCAGTTGAGTCTTTCCCTTCTATGTTGCCAGGATAACATTTTTCTTAATGACTTAGATGAAGATAGAGAGTACATGTATGAGATGAAGGAGATAAAATCAGGATCCCAAAATATCTGACTAGGCTGCAACTAAATTAAATAAAGCGAATGGACTCATGTATACATATAGCTGAGTGATCTATCACTTAATGGGAAGAGATGTTTGAGCATCTGTCTGTAGGAAAGAGAATTATGATTTTAGGTGAAAGTGATGGACTGCCAAAAAACGTTAATGCTTAGGCTGACTTAAGATAAGAAAGTACTTAGAATGAGAACTGTGATAATCTCACCAAATCAGACCATATATAACTATTGCTTTCTGTAGCAACATATTTTTGAGGGAAATAGTAACAAACTGCATTTATAGGAGAGTAACAAAAATAGAGAAGATTCTGAATCATTGTGATGATGTTTAATTATGACAGCTAGTATTTGTTTACCAGTTTCTATGTACCAAACATTGTTAAAAGCTTGTATTAGATTTTTGCTGTGTAACTATGGTAGATTAGATTATCATTTAGTAAATATTCACTCCTCCCTATCCTCAAATCCCTTAGAAGAGTAGACTTTTCTACTCCATTAATGTTGAGCATGGCTTTGTGATTGCTTTGGATTCAATATCTGCAGAGTTTACTTCCCCTCCTCTTGACTTTGGACTTGGGCATGTGATTTTCTTTGACCAATAGTAAACTAGTACATGTGACAGGCAAAAGCATGGCTTTTCTTCAGGTTTTCTTCGTTGGGTTTGTCCTCTTATACTCTTCCTTTTCACCATAATATAAACATGTCTTGGATAGCTGCTGGTCCAAGAAGGGTAGGACATATTTGGAGCAGACCTAGACCCAGTCTGCAGCTTTTCAAGCAAATTACAGCCAGCATAGATCAGCTGAACTCCAGTCAACCCATAGACAAGAGAGCTAGAAATAAATGCTTATTGTTGTACTGTGAGTTTTGAGGTAGTTCGTAATGCATTATTATTGTGGCAATAGTTGATCAATATTATAACATAACCTCAAAGTCTCAATGGCTTACAACAAAAACCTTTTTTCTCAAAAGTCTGGTTATTAGTTGTAGCTCTGTTGGCCTTGTCTGAGGTAGGCTAAGCTTGGCTTCAGAATGTAAGTCGAGTTCAAGTCTGCTTTGTGTGTTTTCTTAGTTCCTTGGACTGGGACTAACTAGGGGCGTATTCTTATGAAAGGTTATCATAGCACAAGAGAGCAAACAAACCATGCAAGCATGTTTAAAGTTTCTGATCATATTACTTCTGCTAACATTATATCAGCTAAAGCAACCCATTTGTCTAAACTCAACATCACTGGGACAGAGAACTATGCTCTACCCACAGAACTATGCTCTACCCACAGAACTATGCTCTACCCACAGAACTGTGCTCTACCCGTTACACTGCATATGTGGCAAAGAGTATGAATGTATACTTCTAATACAGGTAGGGTATGAAAAGTTGGGAACAATGATCATCCAATCTACCCCAGTACTCCACATGTAATTTATTTTTTTCTTTACAACAATAATATCATAGAATCAATACCATTACTATTTCTCTTTTGTAAATTAGGAAATCTGAGATACAGAGAGAATATTAAGTATCCAAATTACACAGAGTTAAGAGGTTGTGATTATGGGATTTGAACCTTCAGAGTATGATTTCAAAGCCTGTACTCTTTGCCACTATGATTTACCTTCTCCCAAACGTGTTATATGAGCAGTGTTTAAGGAAACAGCTGCTTTGCTTAGAGAGGAGAAGCCATATGTTCACCATTCTCCTAGGTCTGAAGGATTATTTTATGGAAGAGAGAGATAAGATATGTTTTATGTGTCGTCAAAATGTAGAACTCTTGGTAGTGGTACTGGGTAAAGAGATCGAAGGGATATAAATTTTGGCACAATTAAAGAAAACCTTTTAAACAGTCAAAAGTTCTCAAAATGAAATGTATCCAAACAGATACCTAAGTGACCACTGGCCATAGATGTTATGGAGAAAATTCCAGTATCATAGAGAATCGGGTTAGCTTGAGAGAGGATTGAAACTTTAAGAATCCTTCCAGCCAAAAAATTCTGTAATTCTATGAAAATGTAAATTGTTCTAAAAGTAGATAGTCATTCTCAGTTAATAAAAGCTTAACCAGTGGTAATAAATCAGAGCTTTCCAATGTATAAAATAGCTAGAAATTTTAGCACTAGCTAATAATTAAGAATCTTATGTCATGCTCTGAGTCAGCTGTGCCCCATTCTATAATATTCCAGATGTGTGCAACAGATAACCTAGTCATGGGTTATTTATGACAGTGAAGTATAAAGACAATTCATTGAACTTTAGTTAATTGGAGCCACAATTTACCTCCTTGTCCCACTTTGGAGCTCAGTTTCTTCCTGTGTAAAATGGTGGTGTTAGGTTAGATACTCTCTAAAGACTTTCAACTTGGCTCTTATAATCTGTGATTCTTTATATTAAATATGAAGAATTAAGGATTTATTGTTAGCTAATTTAAAAATTAAAAATAATATTGTATATCCAAAATTTATGCTTGTTTAAAAAAAACCAAAAACCTATCTATACCCAAATATTTGTGTGCAGAACAAAGTGTGATTGTGTGTCTTTCTAGATAATACATAAGATCTATCTTTTTTTCTCTTTTTTCTCTGCTCGTTTATCTTCTCCATTGGAATTTGGGATAGACTTTTAAGTTTAAAGTTGATAATTAAGATAAAAAAAACTCATAATAAAGTTAGCATTCAAAGTTTCTATTACCTGCTGCAAGTTCTAAAGAATACATTTAACAAGAAAATATGCTAAATTATGTGTCCGTTAGCAAATTCCAAATTTTCTTGGAATTCTTTCCCAGCAGAATGTTCTTTGATGTGATAAACTGAAATTTGTTGTCAGGGTCACATGCTAATAACCTCCTGGGTTGATGCCACTTGACTTTTTCACTATTGCAGTCTCTTAAGGTATGCACATAACAAAGCTATCAGCTGAAAGTCAGAGAATTTCACAAGACAAAAATATGCTGGGAGAAAACAAAAGTATTTATATTTTTCAGGAGAGAGGTCAAGGGACCAGCCAATGTAATGATATTTGAACCTTCTTTTTCTGCTGAATGTATTGGAGTAGACATATCAATTTCTTTGAGCAGATGTGTCTTGTTATGCATAAGCGGTGTGGTCCATCACAAAGATGTACTTGTTACATCAAATTATGAGAGGGATAGCTTCCTGAATTCTTTATATATTTAAAAATACATAATTAATGATACACCTTCTCATAGAAATAAATGTGAAGCCTTGTAACCATTGTAGAAAATTTTTGGCTTTAATAATGTTTTTATTCTCTTAACTTTATCACAACATGATGGAAGTAACTCAGGAGAAACCGCCCTTTCCTAAATTAGCAGCATGACATACTGGGGTAGTTGTCTAGCATTCTTCATGGCATCTTATAAGATCTAATTTTCTTGAGTATACTTTTAAACATGAGTTCTATTGAGTAAGTGATGGGACAGCACTCTTATAAGTAAAAATTATTTTAAATTGCAAAGGGCCACTGTTAAAATGACTGCACAGTAGCTACCAGAACACCTTGCTCAAATTTTAATGCACATGAACAGTATAGTTCTCACTTTACTGATGTCAGTAGCTGTTCTATCTGTTGTATACATCTGACTTAAATGGTATCACTAATAGACAAATATAAACTGTTTATAATTCACTTGGCATGCCAAATGTGAAATTGTGTTTCTGGACTTTTCCCCCCAAATTTTGCACATAAACTAAAGCTTTGTTTCTATTTTTATATCAAACTTTTTTCAGATTTGAATAATTCAAAATACAATGTCATTGTACCTATATGCTGCTCATAAATTGATGTATCTAGTAGTTAGGCTGTGATTCTTTGCTAAAATATCTTCTTAATAGGCAGAAAAGGGATTTGAGTTTCCTAGAGGAACTTCAGGGTCCTCTTTCCCATCTTGTGTTTCACCTGGTGGGCTCCAGGCTCAGGTAGAAGGTGAACACATTTATACCAGCAGAGAGAATAGCACAGAGATTGCATTCTTATAACTAACAAGCAGATTCAGCTTATACAAAGCCACATAGTGGTTCCTTCTTGTTGAAATTAAATGAAAAAGTGATGAACACTATCTTTCATATGAAGTTCTGGAGGCGATGATGTAGGCATCTTCCACCAATGATGTAGAAAGCTAGAAAAGAGATCACTCCTACCCTAATAAGAAAAATATAGATAATATAAAAAGTCATAACTTGTCTTGAACCCATCAATGAGCTGAGGTTGCAAGGAAACTATCTAGCTTGAAATCTGAGGAATAGCAGGTGCCTCCAAGACTCACATGTAGCAGAGTACAGGAAGAAAATGGGACCATTATCAAGTGGGTAGCATGAATTCAGATAAAATTGTTAATAAGTTGTTAAGTGCTGAATGTGGGCTAACATGAGAGTGTAGAACCTCTGAGAGTATTAGACACAAGGAGAATTCAGCCCCACTTGCTGGTTCCTTTCCATGAACCTCTACTGGGTGCTTACAAGAAAGACTGGGAGTATGATGAAGAGGAGACTGAAGGGAGGAGTGGCTGCTACTGCAGGAAAGTTGGACTCTTTTCCCCTAAGGAACAAGAAGCCTTATGTCACTGGGGAAAGGGCAGGAAAACTCATTGCCACAAGAAACAGGCTAATTGTAGCCAGCAAAAGAGAAAAGAAAAAAGAATTCTGTCTGGTGTAGGACAAGAAACTAGATTGAGCCCAGACCATTAGAGGTCTTCTACTACTGTGGGAAGGGCAGGATCACAAAAGAACCCCCTGCCTCCAAGACCTAGGAACACAGGGCTTGCTAGACAAGGACAGCAGAGAAAGCTATTCCCAGCCTCCCACCACTAGGGCAGCAAGCACTGTGCAATAAGCAATACAGTAGTTTCCCCTTATCCACGGTTTTGCTTTCCATGGTTTCAGTTACCCATAGTCAATTGCTGCCTGAAAATACTAAATGGAAAATTCCAGAAATAAACAATTCGTAAACTTTAAATTGTGTGCTGTTCTGAGTAGTGTGATATGATCTTTTGTAGTCCCAATCCGTCCTGCTCAAAATGTGAATCATCCCTTTATCCAGTTTATCTATATTGTCTATGCTACCTGCCATTAGTCACTTTGTAGCCTTCTTGGTTATCAGATCAGAATCAGAAAGAGACTATATTCACATAAATTTTATTACAGTAATTGTTATAATTGTTCTATTTTATTGTTATTGTTAATCTCCTACTATGCCTAATTTATAAATTAAAATTTATCATAGGTATGTATCTATAGGAAAAAAACATAGTATACCTAGGGTTCAGTACTATCCACACTTCTAGGCATCCACTAGGGGTTCAGGAATGTATCCCTTGCAGATAAAGGGGACTACTGTATCAGTCTACTGTTAAGGGCAAACTTTATTTAGAGACTCTCTGTAGGAGCACAAGGAAGACCTATAGCCATGGGCGGAACAGGAACATTGAGAAAAATTCTCTAGATTAGCTCCACCCTAAGCAAAAAACAAAGCTGGAGATTTGAAGCTAGTGTCATCCTGAGAGTAACCACAACTACAGTAAACCCCAACACAACTCAGTTTCTTACTACATTGATTCACTCAAACCCCCTCCTCCCAGTGTCCCAGCAAAGAAAGCCATGCCCATTTCCAAGCATACTGTTTACCTCAGTCTCTACAGTTCTTCACACAGTGTCTGGAATTGAGTCAAACATTATGAGACAGACACACACACAAGCAAGGACCAAACAGCTCTCTGTAAAGAGACAAATCAGTAAACAGAACCAGACTCAGAGATGACCCAGATGTTTGAACTATCAGACAGGAAATTTAAAGTAACTATAATTAATATCTCTAAGTCTTAATTGGAAATGGTAGATAGCATGCATTAAACAGATGAGGAATTTTAGCAGAAATAGATACTATAATAAAAAGTTAAATGGAAAGGCTAGAAAATTTTTTAAAAACCATGGTAACAAATGGAAAATGCCTTTGATGGGTTTATCAGTAGACTCCATACAGCCAAGAAAAGAACCAATGAACTCAAAGGTATGTAAAGAGGAATTACCCAAACTGGAACACAAAGAGAAAAAGTATATTTTTTAGTAAAACTAGAGAAGACCACCCTGAGAGCTGTGAGATATATCAAAGAATTTTACATATGTACAATTAGAATTTGGACTGAGAAGAGAGGGGAAACAGGGCAGAAGAAATATTTGTAATGGCTGAGAATTTTCTGTACTTTCAAAGGAAACAAAGAAATTCTCTTTTAATGAGGATATTACATTTAGAGAGAAGGGGGCAGTAGAACCACCAATTGCTATAGCTGTCTCATCTTGGTCACTTTTTGGATGTTGTAGGGGATGTTTCCTAGGATGTTTTCAAGTGATAGTAAGGGCAATAAAGAAATAATAAAGAAGTCTCAAGGAGGAGTTATTGCTTGCTCTAAGGTGAATACTATAGTTTAGGCTCCAAACACTTCCTCAATTGTCCCATTACACATTAATTTACATCTTGGAGTTAAGGCATTTTTTTCAGATACTTTAAAAAAAATGGAAAGGTTTAATTCAATAATTTAAAAAATGGAAACTTCATTGTATACATGGCACTATACCACAGCTGAAGGTGATTCAGAGATGAATGAGCCTTAGGTTTTATCCACAAGAAGCATAGTCTATTATAAGGGATAAAGCATATTAGTCTTTATCTCATTTTCTCTTTAGTGCTCCAAGAGAAACAATATATACTATTCCACTAACTGAATGGATACTATGTATGAGGCACTTGTTTAAGCATTTTACAGAGGATAAATCAAAGAGAAGAGGCATAAATTATTTGTCTAGAGTTACATAGCTAGTATAGAGACAAGATTTGGATCCAAACAGTTGAATTTAAGAGCATCATCTTTTATTAATTATGTCATAATTCCCATCTTGTACAAAATGTCATGTGAGATTTGAAAGAGAGATACCATATAATTAGTGGGCATAGGAAAAGATCACATAAAGGAGGTAATACATGAGATGGAAACATTTAAAGAATGTGACATTTGAAGATGGTGATATTTGAGATGATCTTTGGCAAGTGTACCAGAAGGGTCCCAGATATACTTCACCTTGGTTTAATTTTATTACATCTTTTTTTGGACTCCCTCACAAAAACTTCTTTTAGACCATGCACTAAATAAACAAAATTCTTCTCATACAAATGTGAGAAATGATATTTGAATATGTGTATTGCTGTGAGCATACTGAATTTAGAGAGGCTTTTTATTAATACATTTTCTCAATCAACAGAACTAAAATTGTGCTTGATACACACGCAGATATTAACAAAGGCTGCCTGGGTTTATATCCTAGTTATTTCATTTGCTGATTGCATGACATTGGTTTTGGCCAAGTTCTTTGACTTCTCCAACCTGCAGATAACTCATCAGTAAAATGAGAATAATAATATCATATCATGATTTTATTGACAAATTAAGTGATATAATAGGTACAAAATATTGATCATGGATCTCAGCTTATAGTAAATACTCAAACATGTCAGCTGTCATTGTTATTAATCACATAGTTAATCTTCAGTAAACATCCCCTGGTATATATAGCTCTAGTCATTGGCATCCAATTTATAGTACTAGTTTCCTACTGGAAACCATTGACCTTTGCACTGACCCTGTGGCTGTTTATTAAGAATGGTCTGCAGTGTTGCTTTAGCCACTTAAAAAGAACATACTTCTCCTTTATGTAGTTATTTTTATAAAATTTTGACCTTTTGCTTTTTAACAAAATATTACAATGAGGCATAAATAACAAATATAATGAACAATATGTTCCACATTTATTCCTTTTGTGCTTTTCAAATTAAAATTCCAGTTGGTTAAAATTTAATATACAAAGTACCATTTACATAGAATTCCAATTAAAACAGGGTGAGATCTGCCAGATCCTTTAGCCTTCTGAAATACCTTTAGAAATGATTCCCTTTGGGGCCCAATTTCTGGAATAGAAGCCAATTAGGAAAAAAAGCAAGCAAACAGAAATTTTCTTGTCAACGACAATTCACTATGTGAAATCAAATTTTTTAGATTAAAAAAAAATCTCATCCTGAAGGATTAGTTTCCCTCAATATCTCTAAATTTATAGAGAATGAATTTATTGGATGCCATAGTTTTTGTTCTTAAGACTTGAGGTGGGGCAGTTTTCCATTTAAACATTATTAAGTTTTGTTTTTTAAATTTCCTTTTATTTTCATTAGAAAAACATACAGAACAAACTGTTGCTACTTAACATATGTCTATTAATATTCTCAAAGTGAGCAAGCCTTCCTAAGATAAGAAATACTAAACTACATTACCACTCCCATTAACAAATGATTTTACCTACTTTTTAAATTGTTTATGTATTCTTTTTTTAACTATTTTTTATTAGATTTTTGGGTGATCTTGGTTAATAAAATTATATCGTTTTCTAGTGTACAGTTAAATAATACATCATTTTGTATGTTGCATTGTGTGTTCAATCCCAAAGTCAAATCTCCTTCCATCACCATATATTTGACCTCCTTTACCCTTATTTATTCCAATCCCTCCTTTCCCTCTAGTAACCACTAAACTATTGTCTGTGTCTATGAGTTTTTATTTGTCTTGTTCATTTGTTGCTTTCATTTTTATATCCCCCTTCTTCTTACCCAGATTAAGTTACATTTATTCACATTTTTCTTTTTTTAAAACTTTATTGAGGTATAATTGACATATACAACAAACTGTATACATCTAAAGTGTTTGATTTGATAATTTTCGACATAAACATACACTCATAAAACCATCACCACAATCAAGATAATGAACATATCCATCACTCCCAGAAGTTTTCTCATGTTCCTTGGTAATCCCTTGATTTGTTCTCCACTGCTTGCCATATGCCTTTGTCAAAAATCAGTTTTCCAAATAAATGTGGGTTTATTTTTGGACTGTATTCTGTTTCATCGATATGTTTGTTTTTATGCCAAGACCACACTGTCTTGATTACTGTAGCTTTAAAACAATTCTTGAAATCAGATAGTGTTAGCCCTCCAACTTTGTTCTTTTTTGTGGTCGTTTTGGCTAATTTAGGTCTTTTGCATTTCCATATAAATTTTAGTATCATCTTATCCATTTTCACAAAAAACTTGTTGGGATTTTCATTACGATTGTATTGAGTATATAGATTAATTTGAGGAGTATTGACAGCTTAACAATATTTAGTCTTCTGACTCAATAAATATCTCTTCATTTATTTAGGTCCTCTTTAATTTCTCTTAGCAATATATTGTAATTTTCAAGCACAGGTCATACATAGATTTTGTTAGACTTATCCTGTTGTGGACAGAATTGTGTGCCCGCCCCCATTTATATATTGATGCTCTAACTCTCAATGTGACTATATTTGAAAATAGAGCATGTAAGGTGGTAATTAAGCTTAAATTAAGCCATAAGAGTGGGGCCCTAATCCAACAGGATTAGTGTCCTTATAAAATGAGGAAGAGACAATAGGAGTGTGCATACACAGAGGAAAGGCCATGTGAGGACATAGTGAGAAGGTGGCTGTTTGAAGCTAGGAAGGGAGGTCTCACCAAAAACCAACCCTCTTGACATCTTAATCTTGGACTTCCAGTCTCCAGAAATATGAGAAGATAAATTTCTGTTATTTAAGCCATCCAGTTTGTGGCATTCTTTTTTGACAACCCAAGCAGACTAATATATCCCTAAATATTTCATATTTTTGATAATATTTTATTGCTTTTTAAATTTCGGTTTTTCAGTTGTTCACTGCCAGTGTTTATAGAAATACAGTAGTTTTCTTTATTGATCTTATATCCTGCACATTTGCTAGTCATTAGTTCTAGTAGTTTTTTTGTAGATTCCATTAAATTTTCATAGAGATATCCTGTTATCTGTGAATAAAGATAGCTTTAATTATTCATTTCCAATCTAGATGCCTTCTTTTTCTTTGCTTAATCAATGGCTAGAATTTCCAGTACAGTGAAGTGTAGAAGTCATGAGAGAAGATATCCCAGTTTTGTTCTTGTTCTTAATAGGAAAGCATTCATTTTTTTGATCATAAATATACTGTTAGGTAGATTTTTCATAAATGCCCTTTATCAAGTTGAAGTTTCCTTCTATTCATAGTTTTTTGAGAATTTTTATCTGGAATAAAGTGGATGTTATTGGATTTTGTCAAATGCTTTTTGCATGTCTATTGAGATAATATTTTTCTTTTTAGTTTGTTAATATAATAAATGTTATGGGTCTTCAAATATTAAACCAGCTTTGCATTTCTGGGATAAACTCTAATGGTCATGATGTAATATTCATTTAATATATTGTTTAATTTAATTTGCTAAAATTTTGTTTGGAATTTTTGCATTATGTTCATGAGGAATATCAGTCTATGCTTTTCTGGTAATATCTTTGTTTTGATATCAAGGCTGTGCTGGCCTCATAGAAAGAGTTGGGAAGTACTCCCCACTCTCCTATTTTCTTGAACAATTTGGCACTATTTCTTCCCTAATGCGTGTAGAATTTGCCAATGAAACCATCTGGACTTGGAATTTCCTAAGGGAAAGGATTTTTAACTACAGTATAAATTTCTTTAATAGATATAAGGCTATTTAGGTTATCTAGTTCTATTATTTGCAAATTTGTAGTGATGTCATCTCTCTCCTTCCTATTACTAGCAATTTGTGTCTTCTGTTTTCCTGATTAGTCTTTCTTGAAGTTTATCAGTTTTATTGATCTTCTCAAAGAATCAGCTTTTAGTTTCATCGTTTTTCTCTACTATATTCTGTTTCATTAATTTCTGTTTAGATCTTTGTTATTTCCTTCTGGTTATTTTGTTTTTAATTTGCTCTAATTTTTCTAGTTTCTTAAGGTGGAAGATGAGATCTAATATAGGCATTTAATGCTACACATCTCCTCCTAAGTATTGCTTTAGTGCTCCACCTATTCATCCCTTCCTCCCTCCCTCCCTCCCCCAAACCCTGTCAATCACTAATCTTTTCACTATCTCCCCAGTTTTGCCTTTTCCCGAATGACATAGTTGGAATAATACAGTATATAGTCGTTCCAGGTTTAATGATATGCATTTAAGATTCTTCCATGTCTTTTCATAGCATGATAGCTCATTTTTGTGTGTGTGCTGAATACTATTCCACTGTCTAGATATATCACAGTTTCTTTATCCTTTCACCCGTCGAAGGACATCTTGGTTGTATCTAAGTTTGGGCAATTATGAGTAAGGCGGCTGTAAACATCCATTTGCAGATTTTTGTGTGGACTTAAGTTTTCAGTTCATTTGGGTAAGTATCAAAGAGTGCAATTGTGGGGTCGTATGTTATTAAGAAATGTTTAATTTTGTTTCCAAATGTTTAGGATTTTTCTAAGGATCTTTTTGTTGTTGATTTCTAATTTATTTTCATTGTGGTCATACTTTGTATGACCTGAATTTTTTGGATTTATTGTTTTATGGCCTGGAATATGATCTCTTTTGGTAAATGTTTTATGTTTACCTGAAAAGAATGAGTGTTCTGCTGTTGGCTAGAATGTTCTATAAATGTCAGTTGGGTCAATTATTTGATAGTGTTGTTAAAGTGCAGTCTAATCTATTCTTGCTGATTTTTTGCCTACTTTTCTATAAATTAAGAGGTATTGAAATCTCTGACATAATTGTGGATTTGTCTATTTCTCCTTGTCATTTTGTCAGTTTTTGCCATGTGTATTTTGAAGCTCTGCTATTAGGTGATAAATGTTTAGGATTATTAATTCCTCTTGACCTATTTATTTTATTATTATTAAATGCACCTCTCTATCCCTGCTAATATTCCTTGCTTTAAAGTCTACTTTGTAAGATTTTTAATATAACCAGCCTAACTTTCTTTAAGTGTTAGCATAGTGAACCTTTGCCTGATCTTTGGCTTTTAACCTGTTTTTTTCTTTATGTGTAAAGTACAGTTCTGGTAGGAAGTATATGGTTGGTTTTGCTTTTTTATAATCTTATGGAAAAAAGATGGATTCTGTCATCTTATTTACTTTTTAATCAGAGTATTCAGAGAATTTATATTGATTATTGATATGTTTAGGTTGGATTCTGTCATCTTATTTATTTTCTTTGTGTCCCATCTTTGTTTTCTTTATCCTCTTCCTCTGCCTTCTTTTGGATTAACCAATATTTTTATGATTCCATTTTGTTGTCTTTGTTGGCTTATTAACCATGACTGTTTTGTTATTTTAGTGATTGCTTTAAGGTTTAAAATATACATCCAAAATTTCTCATGGAATATCTTCAAGGGATATTATATCACTTCGTGTATAAGATACTTACAATAAAATACATCCGTTTGTCCCCTCCCAGCCTTTATGTCGCTGTTGTCATGCATTTTACTTTTATATATTTGTAAACTCTACAATACATTGTTATTATTTTTGTTTTAATAGCTGATTATCCTTTAAAGATATTTAAATCGTTAGAAAAGTAATGTGTATTTACACCTATAGTTACCATTTCCGGAACTTTTTGTTCTTCTGTATAGATCCAGATTTCCATCAGCTATTATTTTCCTTCTGCCTTAAAAACATTATTTAACATTTCTTGTTGTTTAGGTCTGGCGATGAATTATTAGATCTTTTGTATATCTGAAAATGTCTTTATTTCACCTTTATTTTTTAAAAGATATTTTAGCTGGCTATAGAATTCTAGGTTGACAGGTTTGATGGTTTTCTTTTTTAAAAAAAATCATTTTTAAGTACTTCAAAAATGTTGTTCCTGTCTTATCACTTGCAATGTTTCCATTGAGAAATCTGAACTCTTATTTATCTTTACTCTTCTGTATATAACATGTATTTTTTCCTTTGTCTGCTTTTAATATTTTCTCTTTATCAT
The DNA here is from genome assembly GCF_000151845.1 of Pteropus vampyrus. NCBI lineage: Eukaryota > Metazoa > Chordata > Mammalia > Chiroptera > Pteropodidae > Pteropus > Pteropus vampyrus. The sequence continues at coordinate 230,158 of NW_011889129.1, read as the reverse complement.
TGGTTTTGAGCTGTTTGACTATGATGTTCCTTAATGTAGTTTTCTTTATGCTGCTTATATGTGGGGTTCTGTGAGCTTCTTGGATCTCTCCTTTTATGGTTTTCATCAAACTTGGAAAGTTTTCATAATTTTCCATAATTTCTTCAAATAGTTTTTACATCCCTCCCTCACTCTGTTCCTTTAATTCCCTCCTTCTATTTTTATCTTTCTGGAAGATAGTTTGCTGCCTCTTTTCTCGGGTTATAATGCTCTGGGCCTGATCTCCAGTACCCTTGGAGCTCTGGTTTCAGAGTACTAAAGATGTCACCTAGCTCTATACAATGGTGTGTGTGTGTAGTGCCCAGGGTCATTATCTTTTGGTTGTTTAGTAACCCTCTGATATGGCTGCCGTCTTATGTCTGTCCATTCCTGAATTCCTCAAGATTCTTTCTTGACCTCGTATCTATTAAATTTTATCTTCACACTATAGCAACAAGCAGATATCAAATACTGATTGCTTCAAGGCCCTGTCTTGTACTAGGGATTACTGATGATCTAGAAGATAATAAAGTAATAAAGGATGAAAATGCATGAGTGTGTTAACATTTATTTTAATATGGTTTCTAAAACCAAATTGTGCTATGTGCCCTAGATCTTCTGTGGTGGTGCTCCACAGGTCCATTGGAGGTAGTAAGATTTTAGATTCCTTCCTTCCCCACCTCTCCACTCTCTATAAAATTCAGTCACAAGAATTTTAGTTTCATCTGTTTTATAATTTGAATTTCCATGTAGGATTTCATTAAATTAAATAAAATAATCAATAAATAAAGAAGATTAGAAGATCACGTTCTTAATTCCAAAGTAAGATGAATGTGGGGGCTTCTGTTTCTCTGGCTAGATCTCACATAAAGAAAAGAGATTCTTCAAGAGCCATAGTTGGCTATACTTAAGGCATTCTTCAGATTGTTATGTGGGTCAGAGAAGAATGTCTTGATTATGACTGACTTTGAACAGCAAATGAAACCAAGCTCCATACCTTTCAAAATGATAATATTTTACTATCTTAACCAGTTGAGAAATTTATATTAGTTTCAAGTGTATAACATAGTGAAGCTAGCTTGTTTCTGCATTTATCCACTCAATCAGAATGTATTTATGAAGCACATATTATGTGTGACATAATGAATTGTATGTTCCCTGCCCTCAATGAGCCTAAAATCCACATTTTGTTGTGTATGTGCCTGTTTGGGGGTGGGAGGGGTGGGAGGTGGTATATAAATTAGAATATGGAGTAAAATGAACTGAATGCTTTTATAGACTTTCAGAGAGTGACAAAGAAATCACTGTAATTATTTTGAACTTGTGGGCTTAGGGACGCTAGTAGCAAGGCTTCGTGAAGAAGTTGGCATTTGAATTAACTCTTAAAAGTTGAAAGGGCTTTCAAAAGTTGAGAGAGGAAATAGATTGTACTAGATTGCCAGGGTTTATATCCTGGCTCTAGCACTCACTAGAAGTGTTACTTGGAGCAAGTTATTTAACTTCTTTTCATCTCAGTTTCCCTATCTGTAAATGAGCATATCAATAGTAACTATTTCACTAAGTGGTTGTGAGGATTAAATAAAACAATGCATATAAAATACTTAAAACATACTGAAAATGCTCAATTTTGTTAACTCATAAATGTTAGCTATTTTTATTGCTTTTGTTAGGGGAAGGGTATTCCAAGTTGACTGCACAGCGTAAGCAAAAGTGAGAAAGTATGATATTGAAAGATTTGCTTTTATATTCACTGCTTCCACAACTGAAATGCTACCAGAGTCTTCAAAAGAGCTCCAGGCATAGACTTGGGGGTGCCATTAATACCACAGTGATACCACTTTTTGCCAACCAACTGGGGAATGTAATAATCATTTATAATGAAGACTGGCAATTTTTTTCTATAAAAAGCCACATTATGTGTGAGTGCATGTGATTTAAACTTTGCGAGCCATATGGTCTCTCTCTTGACACTGCTGTTATATGTGAAAGCAGCCATAGACAATACATAAACAAATGAGTGTAGCTGTATTCCAATAAAACTTTATCTATGGATACTTAAATTTGAATTTCATGTAATTTTCATGTGTCATGAAATATTAGTTGTCTTTTAATTTTTTTTCAACCTTTGAAAATGTGAAAACCATTCTTAGCTCGCGGGCTACAAAAAACAGGTGGTGGGCTGGATTTGGCTTGTGGGCCATAGTACAGATCCCAGGAATGGAACATTGTTCCCTTGGTGAAATGAATTCTGCATTCTAAACAATTGACTTTGAAACAAACTTTTGAAATACAACCTATTGGTAAGGTTGGGGCTACATAGCCTCTACTATATATTCTTTTAGCAGCCTCCTCTGCTGGTTGATTTTATTCACAAGTACATTATCATAAACAGATTTCTCAGGAATCTATTCCCCTTACTAATAATTTGTAATACTCACATTTACTAGTAACATTGAGTTTGGCGTCCTACACAATTCCAAAGAGGCTTTTTCAGCACATTCACATCTCCAGCTTTCAGTTTCTGGTACAGACCACTGTTCCTTTTCCAAAATTACTTTTCTCTAACTTCCTGCTAATTTATTAATGAAGGTTGTGGCTTTAAGACCATGAAGGTCAACCTGTCAAGTATAGGAATAAAATTTCAATTGTCAGATTTGGTTTTCTATTAGTTTCCCTAAAAATATCTCCAAGTTTTTCAGTTGCCAAGGAATCAAAGCTTAATAATTATGCCTCAGGTTTTTGTTGTTTTGTTTTACAGAATAATTGCCAGTACTTACTTATAACAGACAATCAAAGTCAAGAGTTGAAGAAGAATTTACAGTTTCTGGGTCAACCCTTGTCTTGATATCTGAAAAAACCAAGTGTCAGCTTCGAGAGGTAGGGCTACTAATGATTAAGACAGGTTCATTCATGTAGGAATTCAACAACCATTGTTGTAGCATTGGGCAAGCTACTTAACACTTTATGAGCCTCAGCTGATCTATAAAATAGGCAGAATAGCTATTTTAAAGAATTGTTTAAGGTTGAATGAGATGATGCATGTGATACCTGATAGCTATGATTATTATTTGATAGCTATTATTATTTTCTTCTGCGACCAGTGTTGTTTTTCTTAATAGCCTATATCTCAAGTAGTTCAGTCTCCACAATTTTTCTTACTCACAGTGTTTTGT
>NW_011889129.1:217730-222442 GCF_000151845.1 Pteropus vampyrus | reverse complement strand
TGTTGCAGTTCTGATTGGGTACCCTCTGCTACCCCATCCTGTATATCGCTGATTTGACTCTCCACTTCATCCAATCTGTTCATTCCCTCTAATGTACTCTTCATCTCAGATATCATAGTCTTTATTTATGACTAGTTCCCTTTTCTGTTTTCCATCTCTATGTTTATGTTTTTTCTATTTCTTTGTTAAAGTTCTCACTGAGTTCATCTACTCTTTCCCTAAGTTCATTGAGCATCCTTATAACCAGAGTTTTGAACTCTGCATCTGGTAAATTGCTTATCTCTATTTTGTTTGAGTTCTTTTTCTGGTGTTTTGTTCTGTTCTTTCATGTGGGGCATGCTTCTTTGTCTTCCCATTTTGGCTGCCTCCATGTATCTGTTTCTACATATTAGGTGGGGCTTCTAAGTCTCCCAGTCTTAGTAGAGTGGCCTTATGTAGTAGGTGTCCTTTGGGGCCCAGTGGCACAGTCCTAAGAGGGGTCCAGCTGTAGGCCAAGTTCAGCCGCAGTCTGTGCCCCTCCAGGACCACCTGGTAAGAGTCATCTAGCAATCCACAGATGGTTGCCACCTGTGCTGGGCTTATAGGTTCCTCAAGAGGCCCAGCCTGAAATGGAGTCCGGCTGCTGCTAGTGCAGGGCTTGAGGATGCTCAGCAAAAGGTATGGGGCATGCCAAACCTAGATGCTGCTTTTTTAGGTTTTGTGAGCCTTTGAAAGATTTTAAGAAAGTCTGCAGCAAGTACCAAGACAGGCCATTTATGGAATAAACCACTAGAAGTGGCTTGGGTGGGGCAGGATCTCAGGGAATCACTTGGGCAGAGTGACCTGTGTTATCCAGTTTGATGGCAGCTCTTATTGTGGCGCCTGTGTCTGCATGCTGGGATGAGTAAGGGCTCGAGAAGGGAACAATGGATACCATTAGCACTTCTGTTTGGGATAAAGCTGCCCCTCCAGCCCTTGCCCTGAAGCTCGACAACTCAGTGTCTCCCTGTATGTCCCTGGCTCTCCTTGAGCAGCTGCCCCAGAGCTGGAGCTCAGAGTAAGTAAATCCATCAGTAAGTAAGTTTGAGCTTGGGCTCTTTAAAAGGAAGGTCTCTGCTTCCCTGAGCCTTCTGTCTCGCTCAGCTGCAACCTCCACTGGTTTTCACAGCTGTAAGTTGTAGGGACTTCTTTTCTTTTCTTGGCTCTGGAACCTTAGGTTGTTGAGCTCAGTGTGGGGTCGGAACCTCTCACTCCTCAGGTAGGGGAGCGGGGCTCTGCATCCAAGATAACCCTCTTGATTCTTGACAACCACACGTGGTTTCAAGACTGGGCTAACTAGATGGTTTCACGTATCCGCCCATTTACCGATTTGAGGTGACTTCTTATTTTTGTCTCTAGTTGTAAGGGAAGTTTTTCTGTTCAGCCAGACCTCAGGTGACTCCACATGCTGATTGCTCTGTAGTTTCATTATAGTTTTGGTGTGGTCATGAGAGGAGGTGTACGCAGCCTCTACCTTCTATGCCATCCTGACTGGTCCCCTTAAATTCCCACTCTTACCTTTAAGATCTTCAATTCCTAGAGTAAAGGAAAAGGGAAAGCTTTTTCTTGTTACAGTATTCCAGATCACTTTTCTTAATATAATTTTTAAAAAAGTCTTACTGTCTTGATTTTTCTGATCAGCCTACTTAGAATTAGAGAAAAGACCAGAGGGAAGAAGGGGACAATAATAATATTCTCTTTCACTTGTCTAGACCTTTATAGTTTACAATTTCACATTAACAATACCTCATGTGTAAGATGATTAAGACCTTTAGTTCCATTTTACAGATAAAGTAACTAAAGCTCAGAGCAGATACATGAGTGGCTCAAAGTCATGCAGTTAATAGGAAATAGAATTGGATCATCTCTTCTAGCCTAGTATCATAAATTGCCTCTAACTGCTCTGTTTTTGTTTGGATATATATAAATATATCGAATTCCAAATGCATGGAATAGTTGGTGCCAAGGAAGAGATTGTAGGTTGATGAGTGGGTAGGTCGGCAGAGTTAATGGGGGAGATAGTATTTTTGCTTTTTATTGGCCATTTTACCCTAAATCATACCATCTCACTATGCCTAAACAATTTTCCTAATGATATGTGTGGAAAGGAGAAGAGATAAAATGAAGGAGAAGAGTTGATAAGGAGATGAGGCAAGAAAAGAGAGAAAAGACAGAATGAGAAAAAGATAAAGATAGGAAGCTCTATTTTTCATTTTGTCTACTGTCAATATCAAAGGCAATATATTGACTGAGAGAACTTGGATTAGAACTCAAATCTTAAGGAGCTTTGTTTGCTGAAGCACCTTGCTTCTTTGGAGAGGAATGGAAGAAATTGCTTCAATGCATTATTCAGTTTATGGCAAACTAAGAGGGAAGGCATCTCGCGGTTGTGTGTGTGTGTGTGTGTGTGTGTGTGTGTGTGTGTGTGTGTGTTTAAAGCCCTCCACAAATGCTCAGAACTCTTGGAGAAGTTTTGCTGTTCTTCATTTAACAGTGAGAATAAAATGGTTTGGCCTTCCATAAATTGCCTGTTGCATAAGAATTTTTCAAAGATTAATGACAAGGATATTTATGAAAATGTCTCTGTGACTTTCATTTGTAACTATTCAGATAGTGTGTGTGTGTGTGTGTGTGTGTTTCTCTGTTTACTATTATGTATTTCAAACCTCCTTTTTCTGTTGTAAATATTGTTCTTATATTAACATTCAGTGTTCTCAAACAATAAAGAAATATTTGTTGCTCCAAAAAGATTATACTGTTCCTACTCCAACTAGCAATTGGAGAGCTGAATTGCCTTCACATTGTAGTGAGCTATTTTCTAGTTATACAAACATATAAGCATTTTTTTATTACATATATCTCTAGCTGTAAAGTATAGATAAGAAGTCCTGTCTACTTGTGCAAATTAAGGTACTCAAAGAGAACTGTAGGTAAAATAGATGATCCTGGAATAAATAGGAAAGGCTGATCAACATGACTAGGAGAATAGAAGGTCCAAGAGTAAGAGGATGAATTAGCCCAAAGTCCCAAAAAAGGAGCTGACTGCGCATATCTTGGTCTGCTTTCTCCTAAGATATGATGTCTCTGAGTGACTCTTCTAATTATAACATTTTGTGATCAAGATTTGATGGACGTGAGTCTGGAGGTAAAGTTAGCTGGGGAGAAGCTGAGGAAGTGAGAGAGAAAGGAGAGAGAATCTGTATTGTGGAAAAGCTGGGTCACTGAGTGTTGGCCAGACTGCAGCTGATTATAGACTTCCTTGAGTATCAAGGGTTCTCCTGTGGGACTAACACTAAACTAGTACCTACTACAATGTTTTTCATTTTTACTAGAGACAATGGATGGCTACATGTGGGATGGCTGTGTGCTGGCTAGCTTAGCTGAAGGCAAGGGGCAAGAAGTTCAGTTTTTGTTGTCTTGGTTCAGCCTTCATCTTAGATAGATACTGTGTCCCTGGGTCTCAGAGGCGGGGCTTTCTTATTAGTGATTCTGCCTCATCCTGGATGATAGTGAAATTGCTAATAGTCTGAGCCCAGGACTGTTTCTGGCCCCACCCACAAAGGTAGTGGTTTTTTTTCTCATCCCATTCCTCAATTGCAATTGGTTTCCAACTATGCCTGAGAGTGATAGGGTGTATTTCCATTCACCTAACAGCTTAGAGTTTTAATACCTTAGAGAAGATAGGGAAGAAGGACCTGGACAGGGCTTTGTGCCTTTCTCAGAATGACTGTAATTTTCCTCCCTTCCCTTCCCCTCCCCTTTTCCAAACCTGAACTACCAACTGTCTCTTGCTCTGCCCTCCCTGCCACCCTACCTAACCATTTTAATTCATGCTCAATGAGATTCAGAGAGAAGAGCCTACAAGTGGGTGCAAAACTCTTTTCGTATGTGTGTTTTAGACTCCCAGGGATTTTTTACTTTCACGCTAGCCCACACTCTGCCTTTTGCTATTTGTTCAACGTTTTATTTGAGTTCATCTTACCAGCTCTATATGGTGTCTGGCATCTCCAACACCCATGCTGTTCTCCAGGGAGCAAGTATAGGTATCCCATCTCTCCTTGAAAGTACCTGTCTTTCCTTAGAATTCAGACTAGTTGGTTGCCCTGAGTTTTTGAACTATCTCTGATGGCTTCAAGAAATAATTTTGTAGATTGCTTTTTCTTGTCTTTAGAGTGGGAGTGAAGCTTCTTATATTCTAAGAAGACATCAAAAGTCCAGTGAGTTGACACCACAATTTTCAAAAGTGTTTAATAGATTAATTTCTGTATATAAGGAACCTCAGTGGTTTAGAAATAACTTCCTATAAAACTAAATCTACAAATATAGAAAGACTGGCTTTCTTGTTCCTATTAGTAAGTGTCCCTCTGTTTTTAGTGCCCATGGATCCATTTTCCTATGTTTCTCAGTGTGCTTCTTCCATGTTGTATGTCCTTCTCTTTTCCCCCTACTAGAATTTGAGCTTCTTGAGGGCAGTAGTTCTACTATTCATATTTGTCCTTCCCCACCACCCCCTAGCACACTGCCTGTATGTAGCACTAGGTTCATACATATTTGCTAAATTCCAATTACAGAAAGTTGTTTAATCTAGTAACCTCAATTATAGATCACTAGACTACTGGGTCTTTAGAGTCATTTCATTCCCTGAATGGAAAGTTGAAATGTCATGAGTTGGCCTTGACAAGCAAAGAAATGAT
>NW_011889129.1:189563-215395 GCF_000151845.1 Pteropus vampyrus | reverse complement strand
AGCACTTCTGTTTGGGATAAAGCTGCCCCTCCAGCCCTTGCCCTGAAGCTCGACAACTCAGTGTCTCCCTGTATGTCCCTGGCTCTCCTTGAGCAGCTGCCCCAGAGCTGGAGCTCAGAGTAAGTAAATCCATCAGTAAGTAAGTTTGAGCTTGGGCTCTTTAAAAGGAAGGTCTCTGCTTCCCTGAGCCTTCTGTCTCGCTCAGCTGCAACCTCCACTGGTTTTCACAGCTGTAAGTTGTAGGGACTTCTTTTCTTTTCTTGGCTCTGGAACCTTAGGTTGTTGAGCTCAGTGTGGGGTCGGAACCTCTCACTCCTCAGGTAGGGGAGCGGGGCTCTGCATCCAAGATAACCCTCTTGATTCTTGACAACCACACGTGGTTTCAAGACTGGGCTAACTAGATGGTTTCACGTATCCGCCCATTTACCGATTTGAGGTGACTTCTTATTTTTGTCTCTAGTTGTAAGGGAAGTTTTTCTGTTCAGCCAGACCTCAGGTGACTCCACATGCTGATTGCTCTGTAGTTTCATTATAGTTTTGGTGTGGTCATGAGAGGAGGTGTACGCAGCCTCTACCTTCTATGCCATCCTGACTGGTCCCCTTAAATTCCCACTCTTACCTTTAAGATCTTCAATTCCTAGAGTAAAGGAAAAGGGAAAGCTTTTTCTTGTTACAGTATTCCAGATCACTTTTCTTAATATAATTTTTAAAAAAGTCTTACTGTCTTGATTTTTCTGATCAGCCTACTTAGAATTAGAGAAAAGACCAGAGGGAAGAAGGGGACAATAATAATATTCTCTTTCACTTGTCTAGACCTTTATAGTTTACAATTTCACATTAACAATACCTCATGTGTAAGATGATTAAGACCTTTAGTTCCATTTTACAGATAAAGTAACTAAAGCTCAGAGCAGATACATGAGTGGCTCAAAGTCATGCAGTTAATAGGAAATAGAATTGGATCATCTCTTCTAGCCTAGTATCATAAATTGCCTCTAACTGCTCTGTTTTTGTTTGGATATATATAAATATATCGAATTCCAAATGCATGGAATAGTTGGTGCCAAGGAAGAGATTGTAGGTTGATGAGTGGGTAGGTCGGCAGAGTTAATGGGGGAGATAGTATTTTTGCTTTTTATTGGCCATTTTACCCTAAATCATACCATCTCACTATGCCTAAACAATTTTCCTAATGATATGTGTGGAAAGGAGAAGAGATAAAATGAAGGAGAAGAGTTGATAAGGAGATGAGGCAAGAAAAGAGAGAAAAGACAGAATGAGAAAAAGATAAAGATAGGAAGCTCTATTTTTCATTTTGTCTACTGTCAATATCAAAGGCAATATATTGACTGAGAGAACTTGGATTAGAACTCAAATCTTAAGGAGCTTTGTTTGCTGAAGCACCTTGCTTCTTTGGAGAGGAATGGAAGAAATTGCTTCAATGCATTATTCAGTTTATGGCAAACTAAGAGGGAAGGCATCTCGCGGTTGTGTGTGTGTGTGTGTGTGTGTGTGTGTGTGTGTGTGTGTGTGTTTAAAGCCCTCCACAAATGCTCAGAACTCTTGGAGAAGTTTTGCTGTTCTTCATTTAACAGTGAGAATAAAATGGTTTGGCCTTCCATAAATTGCCTGTTGCATAAGAATTTTTCAAAGATTAATGACAAGGATATTTATGAAAATGTCTCTGTGACTTTCATTTGTAACTATTCAGATATGTGTTTTTTGCCATTTGTATTTAATTTACATTTTAAAACTTTTGATTTGGCTGTTAGCCAGACAACATATAGCCTAGCAGAGGGCTTTGAAACTGTGTAAACAAATAAATAAGTGATTCAATGAATGTTATATGCATATAGGAAACTTCTCAACTCTTGTTCAAGGAAGTCAACAACTCTCTAGTGGCAGAGAGGTAGAAAAGCTCACCTTGCTTTTCCTAATTTCTTTCTTCCATTTCTTCTTTCAGTTTGTAGGTTGTTAGAAAAGTTTCAGGCTTATAAATTTTTGAAATCTTCATCCAAAGAGGATTAGTTCTTTGAATGTAAATGAAAGTGGGGCTACTGTAGTAGTTTGTCATGGCGGGTTCATAATAAACCTTAAACTAGAGTAATTTTAGTCCCTTTTCTGGTTTACCTCTTAATTACAGCACCTATTTCTCCCAGCTCTCTTAGAAGACAAGGTAAGGGATAATCATTACCAATATGGTTTTGTCTAGGTGATTCTAAGTGATTCTGATTACGTAGAAACATGATTGTAAGGGAAAGAACTCTAGAAATAACTGGTCTGATCCCATATAGAAAATTTTTTGGAGGTAGAAGTGAGCTTATTTGCAGCACAATTAAATTAAAACTAGTTTATTCTTTGTCTCAGTGACCTCAAAAAGCCAGTATTCTAGCTCAGTTTTAAGGGAGGTGGGTATAAGATAAGAGAACTTTTTAAAGAAAGAATTCTTCAAAATGTGAAGGAATCTGGGAAAGAAGACCCCATTGGTGAAAAGCCAGGGAGAAACTACAGAGAAAGGGTTGTTCCCTGTCAGAGACACTTGCTTTTTTCAGAAAGAGGAAGAGCAGAAGGATCTGGGAAGAGGCATGTGTTGGTTATGGGATATACTTTCTTGAGGAATATCTTTCTGGCTTTATGCCAAACAAAAATATAATACCTTTTCACTTGTAAAATTTGTGCAGCAGGAGTTTAAGAACAAGTAGAAAGAGGGGGACATTGAGGCATTCCAGAGAGAAATAGCAACTATAGCTTCAGTAAAATTCAGACTTCCTCTGTTATGCCAGGCTCCCTAAGTCTCAGGTAACTTCCTGCCTCTGTCATCAAAACCTTTTGGGGTTTCACTTCTAAAGACTTTATAAGGTCCAGATCATATGATGTCTCTCATGAGATATTTCTTCCCTTCCAAATTTACTTCTACTCAACATATATGATTGGCTGTTTGTCACATTATTACTATGTTAGAACAATCTCAAAATATAGACTGTGTTAGTTTCAGATATTTAGTTTTAGTAACCTTGCCAATTCAGTTTTCATGAATTCATAATAAATCCTAAGTTTTGAAGTAATTTTCAGTGTCCATTTCTGGCTCATCTGCTAATTAAACATCTATTTCTCTCAGCTCTCTTGGAAGACAAGGGTAAGGGAAAAACAGTATCTAACTGGTTTTGTCTAGGAAGGTTATTTAACCTCTCTGAGATTTCTCACCTATAAAATGACAATAATAATACCCACTTTGTAGGTTTGTCAGGAGGATTAAAGTAATAATTCTAATTCATTTAGCATAATACCTAGATCCGGTAGGCACTGGAACCTACCAATTTGTTTCAGATAGTTACTTCTTCCAAAGTTGCCAGAACTGCCTTTAGCCTTTCCTGATCATTTCTGAGCTGTATTTCTCACTTATGTAAGGGCTTGGGACATCTGTTGAACAATGTGAAATAGACATGGAATGTGCAATCCACTCCATATGGGATGATTTGTGCGCTACAGGGAGGCCTTTTCTATCAGGAAACTTCTCTATCATTAGCTTGTATAAAACTAGCCCTTCTTAGAAAAGTGGTGTCATTGGTATGTTTGAATTAATATATCAAATAAAAACAAATATTTTTCAATTGTTTTCTTATTTTTACTTTTTAAAGCTAACTTATAGCTAATTGTCACTTCTTTACATTTATTCATATATTGAGAAAGAAGAATAAGTCTTCCCAGTCTTCTAGTTCTCATATTTCCTTTCCCTTTAGAAGATCTTATGGCTATATTAAAACCTTGACTTTCACTTCCAAAGCCTTTGGCGAATCCACTACTTTCCTACCTTGGTAGATTTATTTATTTATTTAACCTCTTCAGTCCAGCTAGGTTTCTTGAATAGTTCATCCTGAACCTTGAAACATATTGCCTTTTGCAAGCAAAAGAATGGTTGTCAGATATTTGAAATCTTAACTTACTATTTTGCTTATTTACTCTGATTGTTTAATAGTAGTACTGACATACTTGCTTAGCCTTTGCAAGGTACAGAATACTTTCACATTTCACATATATCTAGTATCATCCTTTACACACCTGTCTGTTCGTCTATATTTACATGGATGTGTGTACACACATATGTCAAAGTATATGTATATTATTCAGCCCATGGTGAAACTTAATTCTAGGAGAGAAGCTCATATTATATACTAGAGAGTTGATATTAGACATTTCACTTAATCTCTTTGGGCTTCAGTTTCTTCATTTATAAAAGGGAGAGAGTAGTTCCCTGTCCTATGTGAGAATATTCTTTTTAAAGTGCTCTGAAATCATAATGGATTATTTTTCATCTACCCCACTGGACTGTGGGCCTTGAAATGACAGAGAGCAAATCTGATTCACTTGTGTAAACTCAACGTACTTGGAATATAACAGAACCTCAACAATGTCTTGTGAAAGGATGGAAAGGAGAGAGTAAAGAGGGGAAGTGCAAAGGGAAACAAAGGGGGAGAGTGGAGGAAAAGTCTCCAGTGCATTTGGTACTTTCTCATCTTGTTTGAGTTTAGTGAGAGACTGTATTGCAGCTAAAGGAATGCTAACAGCTCCGACTTCCCTGCCATTGTCTCAGAACCTGGGCCTTCTCACCCATTTCCACGGTGTCTGAAATGTACATTCTGTTCCTTGTATCCACAAGACTATCTCTGACCCATCTGTTTTGGTACAGTGTAGAAATTACCAGAATATAAACAGTAAGTAAATAATTCTTTCTTTATAGGAAGACCTGGATTTTGTAAATTTTCAGCTTTGATTTAATTCTCTTTTTCTAATTTTGCTGCTCTTTGGCTTTTCTTTGTTTTTAATGCCTTTGCTAACATCCTGCTAAGTCTGTTTCTTTTCTTTTCTTTTTTTTTTTTAAGTCTCAAATCCTGAATTAACTCCCTTGGCTGTGAACAAATCTGCTTCATCTTACTCTTCATTTTTTTAAGACTTTTTTTTTAATCTGAATTATTTCGTGATTAATATGCATAGAAAACATCTAGCCTAATGCATAAAGGTTTGTTAACTTTTAAAATTGATATGCTGGTTCCTACTGTTCTCCTACCCCAGTTGAGCCATCAGATTCTCGTGGAAAAGTTGCAGTTGGTTCCTGTTTCCCACAAATAGTGCAGTGGCCATACAGCCTGGATATTCTAATAAAATGCTAATTAAGGAAATTCTATTAAATCGACACTAATATCAAAGTGTTTTGATATTAGTCTGGCAAAATATGGTCACATAGACATGACATAAGCTGGTCTACAGAATAGATCACATACCATATGTAGAGAGGGTAATGCTTCATAGAGGAAGCATTACCTAAGACACAGTTGGCAAAGACCTGATTTGTATGTCACTGCTACCACTTTTCAGCAATAAATGTTCACAATTCTTTTTCCCGCTGAGGTCTCACTATGCCTAAGAATCCGGGAATGTATTCCCAATCCAAGCAAATTGGCTTATGAAGTGAAATCCAATAGCCGTGTTTGGAGTAGTGGTTAAAACCACAGGCTTTAGTACATAGGCAAATTTGGGTTCAATTTCAGCTCAACTATTTATTAACTGTGTAACCTCTCTTGGCCTCAATTCCCTTAGCTATAAAATGGGGATAATAATAAATGCATCCTGGGATTGTTATAAGTCTTAAATGAGATACTATGAATTAAGTACTCAACAAATGCCTGACACGTAACAAGTGTTCAATAAATGGTAGCTGCTCTTATGATTAGAATTAAAAGTTACCAAATGCATTTTGGTTAGCAGTATGCCCTATCTCTGACTGAAATGCAAGGGGAGAGCGATTCTACTCTTAATATAGCATCTACATGGCTCTGGGAAACCTCTCAATAATTTGGAGTTTGTGTTTCCTGTCAGATGTTTTTGAATCTGAAGGTAGATGGTGAATCGAAAAGATGACTATGCCAGATTATCAAAGATATACTTGAATTAACCTCAGCAATCAATATTCTTCCTCTGTATTTTATGTTTGCTTGAAACTTCTCTAGGTTACATTGTGTCTGCAGGTACACGCTCTCTACTTACACAGGATATTATGTAATTCATCTCCTGTACTCATCAGTGTGAGCTGTCATTAAACAATGTGCCATTACAGCAGTTTGGCAGCTGCCTTAGGGAAGCTCATTTTTTAAAAAGGCAGTGTTTATTTATTTGTTTGTTTTAATTTTTTTTTTTTTTGCTTGACGGCTTGAGTTTTAGTAACTTTTCGATTTTTCAAATTTTATTGAAATTTTTGTCCTTAATGATGATGTTTGAATTGTACATCTGTTATTTCAGATATAACTCCAATAGATGCTGCCCCATTCCTGGGTTTCCTAGACAACAAGAAAAAAATGTGCGCAGAAGATATGTAGCAAGGCATGTCTCCATGCTCAGCACACTCACATACAACTTTGTGCTTTATTTTCAAGTTCCTTTTCATCTAATCAGGAACTTCAAAACCCAGGTCATGATAAAGATGAAATATAACCAAATGTCAGAAGTAGCATAGCATAACTAAAAGATCCAGGAGCTTTGGATCCTAGACCCAGATCTGGTACTGACTAGTCATCTGACCTTTCTTGTTTAAATCACTTAACCACCCTGGGCCCTAATACCTTTGTCTTTTATATAAAAATGTAGACTCACACTACTGATTCTTGGTGACCTGGGGAGCCTCTGGGGCATTGAGAATGCAGTGGAGTGTCATATGAGTAGTCTGAAAAAGTATAGTTAATATTATAATATTATATTTGAAAAACAAAAAGTATATCATTTCATAAATAAAATTATAGAAACTAAAACTCAAAAGAACTGTCCTTGGTTGGTAGGATATGTATTACAAAAGATTGAGAAGCAAAACTTTGCAGCTCTCTCATACCTCTTCTACATTTATTTGTCATGTAAGAGATGCTGGAATCTGTTAGCACTGGCACATTCAAATGTCAATGTAACACAATTTGGCCTCTAGGAGCTAGGTAATAGAACAGTAATACTCTTCTACCCTTACTTCACAGTCTTTGCTCCTTGAATCTCTTAAAAAAAATTTAAATTATTTATTGTTAATTTTAAGTCATCATTTCTAGGTAATATAACAATTGCCATTTCAAAGTTTTTCAATAACATCTCTTAAAATACTGATTTTTTTTTTTGTATTTCAAAGCTCCAGAGCATTTCTGAAAATAAAATAGCAGTCACACCTTTAAATATCTAACTAATGCTAAAGAATTTTCTACTTGAAAGGGGTAAAAAGTCTTAATTCAGTATTTCTTAATATAACTATCAAAAGAGAACTTATAATGACTCATATATGACAATTTTCAATAAAGTCATTAAATTTTATTTTCTTCATAATCAAGTAATTGTATGTTGGATCTAAATTGAACATTTTGCTTTTCAATGCACTTTCAGATAAATAGATCTACATAGTGATCCCAGGAGATAGGCAGGCACCCAGAGCATTATATAGCTATCAAAAATTTCAACTTTGACTTGCTTCTTTTTAAAAATTCTCAAAAACAGGTATAGGCTTTTTAACCTTGCTTATTTTCTTATTAAGCTAAATAAAAACAAAATTAAAAATTTTATTAGTAAATTTATAATAATATTTATCTGCAGAATCAGTCATGACAAAACCCCATCTGATGATGAATAAACTCTAGCTGTGAAGAGAATCTGTAAAGTTATCTTGCTTGATAGGAAACAGAAATCCCACAACACATGCCAGGGCCAAGGCCCCTTAGTCTGCATCTGTTCAAGAGGGAAATATTTGGAATGGAAAAGAGTTCCTATTGGTTGGGATACACAACTACTGGTAATTAAAAGCTCTGATTCCTTTACTGAGCAGTCCCAGGACAATCAATAGGAGCTTGTGCACTAAAGACTCCAGCTGCCTTTAGCCTGCAAATGACCCAGTTCCCAACCTTATGTTAGTCCATGACACACCTGTGCACTGGCCAGGACACACTGGAGAGTAGACGGGAAGTCCCTTGTCCAGCCTGCTCACAGCCACATCAGAGACACACACCAGGTGTGACTGGAAAGTAATGAGGCTCACTCAGAAACAAAACATGACAACTGGACCAAGAACAGGATTTATGTATCCAACTGAGGATTGTTTCTTAAAGTGGTCACCATGGAAAACATAAAATACTACCATTGCTCATAACACTTTTAGAATGTCTCCTTGAGAATGGCCTTTAGAGACTAAGATCTTCTCAAGAAAATTTGTTCATTTCTTTAAACTTACATGTTGGTCTTTTAACCAAAAACTTTGTGATTTACTATATAGATCTGGTGCTCAGAAGAGAAGTCTACACAGGAGATAGACACCACCAGAGATGCCATCATTGCCACCCACCACTCATTAGAAACAGCAAAAGGAGATGAGAAACTGATGTTAAATGTCATCTTTAGGCTACTCACCCAATCTTTAGCACTGCAGCGTTGATTTGAGTGGGGTGAGAGGAGTAAAGTAATGAGCTCTCCTGACCTGACCCCATGCTCCCAACTTAGTTTGGCAAATTGCTCTTTATTTCCATTTCTCTGCGTCTTCCTGGTTCCTGCCTAGCTCTAAGGCAGCGCCCTTGTTCTTCGCCGTCCCTTACCACCTTTCCTTTCTTTAGGATAGTAACTTTAGGAGTTACTATCATTTCATTTATGTCACACTTGTCAATGTCTTCAGCCAGGAAATTAAAATCTTAATGTCATTTAACAACTGCCTTACCTTGCACATGATAGAAATAAATATTCTTGATTTGATATAATTTGCTAATGGAGGAGTACACTGGAAGGAGGTTGGGGTTTTTAGTGAGAAGGCCAGGGATAGAATTTTGGTGTTATCAAGTTACCACTCTGGTTTAAGATTCCCCATCTGTACCATAGGAATAGCAATATCTACTTTTTCAGGATTTGTTGTAAAGATTAAATATTAGAAATATGTGCGTAATATAAACCTACATAATTCCTAGAACATAGTATATACTTAATATGTGGTGGCTATTATTAAAAGTAAATGTTGAAGTTCCCAGAGGCTAAGTGACTTTCCCAAGGTCACATGGCTGATTGATGTCCTGGTATGGACTTAGATTTGAGTGTGTTGATTCTGTGATTACAGCTAATCCATGGTTCTAATTTTTTTTCATTGATATTTGTCAGTCTTTGTCTCTGCAACTTTCCTGTGTACAGGTCAAAATTTGACAAAAGTCTAAATGCTTTAATTTACTCCCTAGTTCTAAGGCAGTAAATTGTTGGATATAATGCTATTGTTTAAATAATTATCAAAACCACATAAGAATATGAATAGCTTAATATTATACACTCAAGTATATCCCACAGCCCCAAAATGTAAGCAGTTCAAATGAAAATTCTTGTATCTAGAGACTCATCACTCCATACACTCTCAGTTGTTCTTATTGGAAGCCTTAACCTTGCAAAGTGCCTTCTGAGGAAGCTCCTCTCACCTTCTTTTATACTTATTAACCCAGAGAATACCAGAGCTAGAAGAGACCTCAGAAATCACCTAGTCTACTTCCTCAGTTTATAGATGATATGCTTAAGGTCCCATAACTTAGAAATGGAACCATGTCAATTAATCCAAAATTTAAATGAGCCTCTGCCACCAGTAACTCCTTAGAAGCACCAAGGAATTTCTGTCTTCCAATGAAACTATCACTTTAGGAATGAAAGAGAATCTGTCTTTAGCCAGAATTAGAATTGAAGTAATAACATTTTCTAAAAGTAGAAGAAATATATGTATCTAAAATTAAGTCAGAAGACTCAGGGTTTTATTTACCTTTGCTCACCAGGCAGTAAATTCATCACTTGGAGAGTTTAGCAGCAAACCGTTTGAAGATCCCCTAACTTGGGGAAGGAGTAATGTACAAATATAGATGTTTAGCAAGAAGGGAAGATTTATTATTTGTACATTGGTTACAGAATGTTAGTTTTCATGAGAGGTGATGCTATGTTTAGTTTTAACAGTGAGAATGAGCATGGGAATAGCTGTTAACAGGAAGTAGGTTAGGGAATTTGAACTTTTCATTTCTTTTTCCATTGGTCTTTGTGTTATGGTTTAATTTAATTATTGAAACTTTATATAGTATAGTTCCAAAACCTCTCCATATTCAAACATAAGTGCCCAAATCCTAAAACCAAATAAAAATAACTTTTGAATTAGCTATTTTATTTTTTCACTCCAGTTTTGTCATAATTGAGAATATAATGTGTTCTATATTGGATTCTCCTTTCTAATATCAACTATTTCTTTATATCCCAACACAAAATTTTAAGTATTTTAAGTTCTATAAATTTTATAGAAGAGATGTTACACCTCAATGAATCCAACTTCACATTATTGACATGACTATAAAATAATGAGGCAAATAATTTGACAAACTCAACCAGAACCAGTTCATTCAACTGGATGCTGTCCCTTGTAGGAGTAGACTCATGGAGGCAGATACCATAGCCATGATGAACTTGGAGTCTGCAGTGGGTTGTTGCAGCTAGGTAAGCACATGTAAAGATACTATATTCTAATGACCTACTGTATCTTTGGACCACTAATGTTTCTGTATACTAATTCCTATTGCTTCGGTGTATACAAGCAAATATTTCTTAAGTATCTATTATGAGCCAGGCAAGGAGATAAAGCAGTAAATAAAGACTAGTCTCTGCCCACAAAATTATGAAATTTACATTCTACTGGGGGAAGACAACGTACTTCTTGTCATATCCTTAACAACTCTCTTTCTAGCATATTACATGAGAACTGTTGAAAAAGGAACCTTTATGGAGAATATGCTCAGGGGGAGTACTTGCTGCCCCTATTCACTCACAGTTACAGTTCTGGGGACAAGACTGAATATGATTCTACAGATGTGTTATAGCTACATAGAAGTAAGGATGGATCTTCAAAATACATTGAGTGAAATGTAAGTTCCAGAAGATTACTTAAAGCATGAATATAAAAAGTCATGGTGTCTTTCTTATAAAACTAAATACCACTAAAACTAGAAATATGTTTTTTAGGAATATATATTATACACTTATATTTTTTAAAATCAAAGGGAATAATAAACAAAAGATTAGGGTAGTAGTTACTCAGAGTACTGTCAGAGAGGTGGAGGGAATGGGTAGAGAAGGAGCGTATAAGTAAGCGCAGGTTTTTATCGGTATTACACTTTGTTGAGTGTTAAGTTCATATGTGTTAATTAATCAACTAAACAATAATTAGAGTGTGTCATGAACTAAGAATTATTATTAATTTAATCCTATGTATAATAGATTAAAAAATTTTTTCCTTTTTAAAGGTGACAGACCTTTAAATAAGCATTGGTGTCATGACTTCCTTAATAAACATGGCCGTCATGACTTTCATTTTCTTAATTCCAGGTTAAACATGTTAATTTTTTTAGCTATTCTCACGTATTTCAGTATGATTAAAAATTGACTTCTTCTCACTTTTTTTTCCCTACATTTCATGATTCAGTTGATGACACTATCTTCCTCTGAGCCACTCAGCTTGAAAAGTTGGAGCCATCTCCAAAGCCTATTTTCGTCTTTTGTCTCCTCCCCAATCTAATCAGTTTTCAAACCCTGCAGAGTCTCTTCCTTCCCTCCTCTTCTCTATTCCCACTGTTATCACCCCAGCTCAAGCCCTTATTATCTCTCCTTCAATATTGTAAAAGCGACCAACTGCTATCTCTGTTTCTAGCTTATCACCTCTCGCATCCATTTTCAATGTGCTGTCAGGTTTAGTCTCTCTTCATACTTTTATACTTCATGGTTCACCTCTGCTCAGAACTTTTTAACATCTAAGAATAAAGTTCAACGTAAATAACTTGCTTTTTTAGACCTGCCATCTTCCCTTGCCTATTTTCAACCATATTTTTTGCTTTTCTTCTTTATTCATTATATAGTTCAGTCAGCTGAACTATTAATTCACTTTTCTTTGTAAATGATTTCCTGCCCTATCCAGATAGTCAGAGAGCGTTCTTAATTAAAGAATAATTTGTTTACTGGAATGAACAATGGACATGAAATAAGATAACCTGTTTTTAACTTCACCAACTGTAGGATCTTGGACAAGTCACTAAATTTCTCTAAGCCCCAATGTCCTTATCTGTGAAAAAATGAAATCCAAATGAAGATCGTCATAAAGTTTAAATAAGAATGTACATTTTTAAATGCAAATGTATATTTTTACATGTCTTATAAAATATTTTTAAATGTAATTAGTTCCTCCCATTTCTGCTTCCCAAAGATGATCTTAAATGCCACTCTTGGAAATGTTAATTTAACATCATTGCCTCTTCCTCCAGGTGAAAGTTAAGTCCTCCCTTTTTTGAACCCCAGTAGTACTACTGGGTCACTTAACATATACCTTTTATTATAATCATTAATATGTATGTCTTATCTCTCTTACTAAATTATAAGGATCTGGAGGACAGGGTTCCAGATTATTTCTTATTTGTATGTACTTCCTAGATCTTGGTATGGTGTCTTGAACATTGTGGGTGTTCTATTATATTTAATAGATAAATGATTAATTTGAATTTATGATTAGAAAAGTTTTATTCACCTTTTTATAATCCATTACTTTTTCTAATCTCTGTCTTACCTTTCGAGTATAGAATACTGGTGAGATTTTGGGAAGGGTTTGAATCTTATAAGAGTTTAGAGCCTCATAACTGATATCAAATACAACAGCAGTACTATGTTGGTTGAGTTACCATATATCAGTAACATGAGAAAATTATCTCTCCTGACTTCTGCATTTAAATCGTCAGTCTTAATGTTGCACAGCTTTGGTTTTGGCTTTTAATTTATAAAGTTTCTGTATTTTAATTATGTCTAAATGAATGAAGTGAATGTTCTTTAATGGCTCATTACCTACATTAGTAAAGACATATTCTAGTAAAATGTGAATCACATATTTTTCACTATTTCTAGAACTGATCTATTATAGTTTTATATTAAATTCTCTAGATGGTTTGTGAATTTTAAATATAGACTAGATCATAAATTTCCAAACTCCTGTAGCTGAGTGAAGACTGTATATAGGATCCACAGATGTGCCCCTATGCCATTGTCAGGAGAGCTCTGCCTCATAGGAGGTCAGCTCAGGGCTTTGGAGGAGTGTAAGGAACATACACCTCCCTATACTTTTTTAATAATCATTCAAACACCTAGTGCTGTGCTAGGTGCTGTAAGGAACATAACAATGCATCAGACCTGGATCCTCCTCTAAAAGAGATGATGAAATGTTATAGGTAGACAGCAATGACACAATACATTCAGCTCTTATGTGCCAGGCTCTATGTACCTTATTATTATATTTTAATGTAGATAATCTTTACAATAAAAGAGTGAGATGCACACTACTGTCTTCACTTCACAGGTTAGAAAACAGAGGCTCAAAGGGATAATTTGTCTTTTGTCACTGAACTAGTAAGCTATGGAGCTGGGATTTAGACCCAGGTATGTCTGACTTAAAAGTCAATTATAGCAGGGTTTGAACCATAGGTGAGAGGTACAAACTACTATGGGAGATTAGAGAGAAATAGTATTTCCAACTTGTGGTATTGGAGATAATTTCAACTATTTTCTTTAGGAATTTGTCTGAAACATATCATACGCTTTTCTGATTTTTAAAAAATTATGAAGTAGTTCAAGCATACAAAATAATGTAGAGAATAATACAATGAATATCCATGTATCTACTACCCAGATTTGTCATTGATTAGTATTTTATCAAATTTCCTCGATTTTTTTAAAAACTGAACTTTACAAACCTGATGAGAGGTTTCTTCTCCCCTATGAGGTAAGAACTATGCTGGTGTAAACAGATCTACTGCACAGCCAGATGTATAAAAGTGCATACAATTATGTACAGTAATAATACTTGATAATTGTAGTAAATGACTATATTACCTGCTGGTATATTTACTACACTTTTTATCATTAGTTTAGAGTGTACTCTTTCTACTTATTAAAAAAATTGCTATAAAACAGTATACTGTGTTATGCCAGCAGCAGCCTTATACATTTCCTGTTTACTGTGCATCATTTTCTCTTGTGCTTGATTTAATCTCATGTTGTTGTATAAATTTTGTCTAGCCTAAGTGTACAGTGTTTATAAAGTCTATGGTAGTATACAATAATGTCATAGTCCTTCACATTCACTCACACCTCCACTGACATCCAGTCTTGCAAGCTCCATTCAATGGAAAGTGCCTGATAGAGGTCTACCATTTTTTTTTTATCTTTTCTGCTGTATTTTTACTGTACCTTTTCTATGTTGAGATATGTTTAGATATATAAATACTTACCATTCTGTTACAGTTACTTCTAGTGTTTAGTATGATAATATGCTGTATAGGTTTTTAGCCTAGGAACAATAGATTATATCATATAGCCTAGGTGTTTAGTAGGCTATACTATCTAGGCTTGTGTAAGTGCATTCCATGATGTTTGTACCATGACAAAATCACCCAATGATGCATTTCTCAGGAAGTATCCCCATTGTTAACTGGTATATAACTGTATTTCATTTTTAAAGATGGTTTTAGATTCCAAAGAAAAGATATGAGGACCCATGATTAGAGAGTTACAGACATAAGAACTTGAGAGGCATAGAGCTAGTATCTAACCTTTTAAATATATAATTGAAAAGTGATCTTTTCAAATTGTAACACATCCATCAGCATAATGGTTAAGCAGACAGGCTTTGCACTTGTTCCTACACTGGAAAAGATTGAGTGGCATGAAAACTTACCATATAATATTAATTCTAAAATGGAATCTTTAGGACTTGATAAGTTATTATAAGGTGAACACCTTTATAACCACCACTGAGGTCAAGAAGTAAAACATTTTTAAACATCCTGAATTCCTTTGGTGTGCACCAGTTAATCCCCCTCCCTCTTCAAAATAACATTATAGCAATCAATTTCTTGGATTTCTGTATACTTTAATCACTCAAGCATGTATTCCTAAACACTGTAGTTTAGTCTTGCCCATTTAAAAAATTCATATTTTTAAAGTCTCTTTGGATAAGTCTTCCTATGTCCTTTTCTATTCCTTAATAGTTTGCCTGTGTGTCTGTGGAAGAATCCAGGGCATTTGACCTAGAGTTTCCCACAGTCTGAATTGTGCTGATTACATACTTATGTTGCAGTTCAACATGTTTCTCTGTCCTCTGGATTTCCTGAAAATTGACAGATGAGTCCAGAGGCTTGATCAGATTCAGGTTTAGTCGGTCTCTTTGACAGGACAAACAGTTCTCAAACATTTTAATTTCAGGATTTCTTTATTTCTTAAAATTTTTTGAAGACCTCACAAAAGCTTTCCTTTATTTGAATCATGTCAGTCAATATCTGCCATATTAGAAATGGAAACTGAGTTTAAAAATATTTAGGTAATAATTTATTTAAAAATAACATTAATAAACTTATTACATGTTAACATAAATAACATTTTTAAATCGTAAGTAATTTAAAATGAAATTGCAAAATGGAAAAAGGTCTCCTGAGAAGAATGACATTGTTTTATATTTTTCTGCAAATTTCTTTAATGTCTGATTTAATAGAAGCCATATCTGCTTTTGCATTCGATCTGTCGCATTATGTTGTTTTATTTGAAGTGTATGAAGAAAACCTGGCCTCACACAGATTTGTAGTTGGAAATATAAGGACCTTACAGATCCCCTGAAAGGGTTCTAGGATCTTTAGTTACACTTTGAGAATCTCTGGGCAAGTCTATAGGTGGTTTTGAGTTTTTTCATTAACAGAGACATGATATCTGGTTGTGTCTCTTTTCTATGGTGATAGCAACTATTGTTGCTCAGTGCGCAAAGGCACTAAATCATTGAAGATTGCAAAATGGTGATATTTTATCATTTATTTTTAATTTATTGGTTGGAATACTTTTATAAAAATCTACTTCCCACATCTACTGGTTACTCAGTGATACAGTTAATATAGGAAAGGTAGGATAAGCGATTCTTTTCTCTTATTTACTATTTTTCAAGATAATTAAGTTCTCTATCATTCTCCAAAGGCGACCAATTGGTTTTTAAAATATCACTATGAATTAATGGACAAATATATTTTGTGTGTTCCAGTCAATTGTAATTATTATCCTTTTCGAAGCTTATATTGCTCCATCTTAACTAGTTGGAGCCTCTTGAAATTGCCTCCTGAGCCCTGATAGTGAGGAAACTAAGCCCTTTCATTTATTCACAATCAACATCTCTGAAATAAGAATGTATTTTACAATAAGTTCAGTGTCATTGTTTATTTGGCAACATTTTTTTTCTTTTTTAGTGATATAAATGTAGTAATAGTGGATAATGTAATCAGTAGCATCTTATATTTGTTGAAGTACTTTCACACAATTAAGATTTATTTCTTGCTTGCGGTATGATTAAGGCAAGTTAAGCAGCCCTCATCCATCTTGTTATATCATCTGAAGCACTGGCCTCTATGCTTACTGTGGCAGGGTTATAAAATATCTGAGGATTTTAACAGATGCTTCCAAAGTCTAGGCTTAAAAGTGGTAGATATCTCTTCTACCTATGTTCCTCATTGGCTGAATTTAATCACAACTTAATTTACAACTTAATTTCTGGGAAATGTAGTCTTCCTTTATGCTTAAAAATAAGTGATATGGTGTACACAGCAGTGCCTCTGTAATATTAGGTAACTTGCTTAACATCTGTATCTCAGTTTCCTTATCTATAAAATGAGGATAATAACAAGACCTCCTTTATAGGGTTATGTTAAAGATTAAATAAGTTAGTACATATAAAATATTTCATATAATACCTGACATAATACATGCTCAATAAATGTTACCTATTAATAACAATATTTTTCAATAGCAATGTCTTAAAACAAATGCCTAATATATTCCAGAAGTCTGAAGCATGGTTATTCCTTAAAAGGTATTCTTCAGAACATACTTAGATTCAAGAGGCAGAGAAAGTTTTGGCAGATATATCCATGTTCTAAATCAGTACCCTAATGAAGCCATCTTTTTTGAATTCAGTTGAATTGTCAGGTCAAATAATAAAGATCTTCAGAAAGAAAACTAGATGGTAGTCATGGCTTGATTTTTGCTTCTTCCCTAAAGGAGCTGGTCTCTAAGAGCCTCATGGATTGTTATTAGGTGTTTGGAGAGCTGAGTGCCTCTGGACTATTTGAATATGCTTTTAAAAAGTTCCTGAATGTGCTGGATAGAGTTTGTTGATAAATCAGAATAATCAGAAAGAAGAGTATTAGTGAAACTGTAAAAGTAGGAACAAGATTTTATGCAGTGGTGCCAGCTGTCATCCCACTTAAGAACACACATCATAGATTTCAGTGCTTTTCAGACATCTGCTCTCCGAGCCATATAAAACAGTCGTTCTGTCAGCAAAAGTCCTGGCAAAAGAGCTCCATTATTTCAGGAATCTCATTCCCAGGCCTGGTGCCTGCATCTCCATAGTTATGGATACTAAGATGTCCCATAATATTCTATTGCAAACTTAGCCCATGACCTAGTACATGTATATAAATTTTCTTACCCCATGGCTGGAATTCAAGCTTCTTTCTACATTAACTGTGTAGCCCCAGATCAATGGTGTCTGGGCACCCCCTCTTCTCGTAATCTGAAAAGAGTAACCACTATCTAAATCCTTTCCCACATGGATCATGACCACAGTTGTCTCTAATCATCTGGTGCAGATTCTTAGCTACCTCACCTAGACTTTTAGAATCCTCCAAGCTGAACTCATTCCTCATGACAATTATCTAAACTCTTAACATTTTGAGATTGAACCCAGATCTTACAGTTTATTTCAAGCTGTTTGTCAGCTTTCACTTGAACCTAGAAACCATTGTTGTCATTTGAACTCTTTACCATCTGACGATTGAAACCAGACCACAGGCTGGTCTTCCAAGCTTTTTAATGACAAGAGATTGAACCCAGACCTCATTCCTGACATCCAAAACTCTTACCATTTGAGGATTAAATTCATTCCCAAATATTCTCCAAGCTCCATGCCATTTGGGGACCAAACTTTGGGTCTAAGACTTTTATCTAAGTTCTTTACAGTTTCTGGATTTAACCCATGCTGCTCATGTGTTATCAAAGCATTATACCAATTGAAGATTGACTACACACTACAAGGCGGACAGCCAAACTCTTTAACAGTTAGATATTGAACCCAGACTTCACTGAAGATTGTCTTCCAAGTTTTGTGCCAGCTGGATTTCAAGCCCAGTCTGTGGCCCTCTTCCAATTCCATTATTGATGGAGGGAGAAACAGAGGTCCCCAAACCACTTTAAGCATTTTATACCGAGGGATCAAACCTATCTATGGTCATTATCCAACCTCTTTACCAGCTGTGGATTGGACTCAGCTGTCAAAAACAAAGCAGAAAGATTGGTTGAAAGCTCTATTTATCTTTTCAGCTGCTAAAGATCTTGAATGATGATATTAGTAGCTCTGAGGAGCAGTACTTCTCAAAATGTGGTTTCCCACCACCTGCATCAGAATCACCTAAGGCTGCTTATTAAAAAGGCATATTTCTGGGCTCTATCCAAGATCTTCTGGCTCAGAATTCTTAGGCCTGTGACCATGGAATCTGCATTTTTAGCAAGCACTATAGCTGATTCTCATGCACAATAAAATTTGAGAACCACTGCCCTTGAGCAAGGTCTCCCTTATCTGTTAGAGAACAATCCCAGATCTCCCAGCTGCCAACCAGCTGTTTACCAGCTGGGCCTAAAAGGCAGGTTCTTATTAATACATTCTATCAGTGCATTGCTTTATTAGCTTGGATGTATAAGCCAAGTTTTTCCTGTTATTCAGTTGTGCTGGTTTATAGAACGGGGCTCATTTCTCTGGATCAGTGAATATGGGGTAGAGAGGAGTAAAGTTGAATTGTGGTACAGCACAGCCATGGTGATTTTATTTCCCGAAGAAGACCACCAATACAGTACCTTGGGGGAAGCAGCTCTGAATATACGTTCCTTAGCACCACACCATCCTGTTAATATAGAAGGGCCATCCTGTTAATATAGCATGGCGTCTGTGAAGGTAAAATCTGGTCCTCCCCCAGCTTCTCTGTAGTAGACAAGCTGCTCAAATTGACATAGCAGGTGAGCCCCTAAACATCTTGCCCACTCTACTTCTTCCTGCTTTCTTGCACCCCCTCAATATAAAAAAAAAAATCAGAATGTTTACAAATGTACTCTTTTACAAGGAAATGCAGAGGAGTGGAGAATGAAAAACAAACAATCTAGATGTTAACATCTGGAGCAGACCAAATTAAGACATACGAACTCATTACTGCAGCAATTACTTACTAAGTCTGGGAAACTTAAACCTAAATCTGGGTTGAAATTTTTCAAGCATGCCTTGATATAAAAATAACTTGGGAAAAAATCTGCATGGACTATTGTGAGTCAAATTGAATTTCATGTCCACTATTGAAAATGCATGGGCTTGCTTTCCCATTGTTTCTGAGGGAAGAATCATGCTCTCTAGGGCTGAAATATGTGTTTGCTGTTAACCAAGAGATGTTAAATCAAAGAATATTCTAAACCATCAAGTCTTTTCACACATACAAGATGGCTGTTTATTTTTTAAACTTCTTAGTTAAAGTGAAAAAAATTCTCATAATGTTAGAAGTTTTGTTACTCAGCTTTTTTGTGTCTACACAAACATTTTCACCGTAAGATTAGAATCAGGAAATGTAAAGAATAATTCTTTCTTGTAAATTTTTCTCCTTTTCCCCAGTAGGGTATAACCCCTGAGATTGTGTCATTGAACCTACTATTTTCACACTGAAGCCTCTTGTTTCTAAATCATAGGGGTTTGTTTTTTTTTTTTCCACAGCTTTTCCATAGAGTTTATTTGACATAATATCAATTTTTTTTGTCTTTTTATTGTGGTAAAATATACATAACAAAATTTACCATTTTAACCATTTTTTTATTAGTTTCAAGTATACAGTACATTGGTTAGACAGTGTTTTTGCCCATTTGCCCATAAAATAGAGGAAGGCATGATCCTGAAAATAGTGAGAGATAAAAGTAGTCCCTTCCTTGTCATTAATTCCTATTCCTTATCCTTTTTTTCTCCACCTTCCCCTCCTCTTAATTCTCCTTCCTTCTCCTCCTCCTACATCTCCATTACCCTTATTATTGTTTTCTGTCTTCCCCACTAGAATGTAGTCTCCATTAGGACAGGGACTGCATCTGCCTCATTCACTGCAGTTTCCTCAGTGCTTGGCATATAGTAGACTAATATTTGTTAACTAACTGCAAGACTGCCTGATTAAATAAATGAATGAATAAGAACAGCCAGAAAGGAAACATCTTAAAATTCCCAGTGATACTGGAGAATAGTAAGAGGTAAAAATCTCATAAGTTTAGGTGGTGTTGAAAATCACTTTGAAAATGCAATCCAAACCCTTATATTAAAGGCTGGATGGGATGGTTTGTGTGTGTGTGTACGTGTGTGTCTTGGGTATTTTTTTTTTTTTGAGGGGATTCACATTTTAAAAATTTATTTTTAATCATAAATATACATAACCTAAAATTTACCAATTTAATCATTTTTAAGAGTACAATTCAACTGCATGAAGTACATTCACATTTGTGTAACCATCACCACCTTCCATCCCAGAATTTTTTTCATCTTGCCAAATGGAAACTCCATACTCATTAAACAATAACACCTCATTTTGCCTCCCCCCAGACTCTGGAAGCCACCATTCTACCTTCTTTATGAATCTGACTACTCTAAGTACCTCATATGAGTGTAATCAAACAGTATTTGTTCTTTGTGACTGGCTTATATCACTTTAACATAATGTCCTCAAAGTTTATTCATATTGTTACTTTCATTAAAATGTTCTTCCTTTTAAGGCTGAATAATATTCCATTGTATGTATATACCATATTTTGTTTATTTATTAATTTGTTGATGGAAACTTGGATTTCTTCTACCTTTTGGCTATTGTGAATAATGCTGCTATAAATATGAGTGTACAAGCATTTATCCCTCCTTTGAATTCTTTTGGGTATATATCCAGAAGTAGAATGCTGGATCATATGATAATTCTTATTTTAAATATTTTGAGGAATCTCTATACTGTTTTCCATAATGGTTTTACCATTTTACATTCCTACTAGCAGTGCCCAATGATTCCAGTTTCCTCACATCCTTGACACTTACCTTTTTTTTTTTTTTAATAATAGCCATTCTAATGGGTGTGATATCTCATTGTGGTTTTGATTTGTATTTTCCTGATGATTTGTAATGTTGAGCATCTTTTTATGTACTATTAGCCATCTGTAGATCTTCTTTGGAAAAAATGTCTATTCAGATCCATTTTGAGAATCTCTGTACATTTTTTAATCAGATTTTTTTTTCTTTTTTGCTGTTGAGTTATATGAGTTCTTTATATATTTTGGATATTAGCACCTTATCGGATATATGATTTGCAAATATTCCTCCCATTTAGTAGGTTGCCCTTTCATTTTTTTTTGATGGTTTGTGTTGATGTGCGGAAGCTTTTTAGTTTGATGTAGTCTCACTGGTTTATTTTTGCTTTTGTTGCTTCTGTTTTTGGTATCAGATTCAAAAAATCATCCCTAATACCTATGTCAAGAAGCTTACCACCTGTTTTCTTCTAAGAGTTTTATGGTTTCAGGTCTTGCATTCAAGTTTTTAATCCATTTTGATTTAACTTTTCTGTATGGTGTAAAATAGAGGTCCAGTTTCATTCTTTAGCATGTGGTTGTCCATTTTTCCCAACACCATTTATTGAAGAGACTATTCTTTCCCTGTTCTATATTATTGGCTCCTTTGTAATATATTAATTGACCATGTATGTGCAAGTTTATTTCTCTATTCTCTGTTCTGTTCCATTGACTATATTTCTTTTTAATGTCAATTTTGGTAAATTGATTTTTATAGGAATTTGTCCATTTATCTGTAGTTTCAAATCCATTGGGAAAAGTTGACTATCATTTTATCCTCATATGTTACTAATGTATGCAATCCACAATGATGTGCCAGTTTTAATTCCTGATATTTTTTGTGTGTGCATTCTCTCTTTTTTTATTGTTCAGACTTGGCAAGAGTTCATCAATGTTATTAATCTTCTCAAAAAACTAACTTTTGGCCTTGTTGATTTTCTCTATTTTATATGTTTTGTATTCATTGATTTCTGCTCTTCTGTTTATTATTTTCTTCACTGTACTTCCTTGGGTCTAGTTTGCTATTCTTTTTCTAACTTTTTGAGATGGAAACTTAAATAATTTCTTTTAGACTGTGTATTTAAGACTAAAAATTTGCCATTCTGTTTGTACATTGCTTTAGCTACATTGCATACCTCGAGTTTTCATATATATACATATATATATATTTCATTATCAATCAATTTAAGATATTTTCTAACTTTCCTTTTGACCTGTGGGTTATTTAAAAGAACACTGCTTAATTTCTAGTTATCTTTTAAAATATTTTTTATTTTATTACATTGTAGAGAATTAATTCTTAAATCCTTTGAAATTTATTGACTTGCCTTTTGACCCAGCATATATTTAATTTTGGTAAATGTTCATTGAAAAGCATGTGTTTTTCTGTTTTAGGGTTCTATGAATGTTGATTATGTAAAGTTCGTGAACTGCGTTCTTAAATAGTTTTATCCTCGTTGATGATTTTTACTGTTTTTGAAGGTTATTGTTAGAGGCATGTTAAAATCTCTCTGTGTGATTGTAGACTTGATTGTATGTTCTATTAGATCTATTAACTTTTGCTTTATACATTAATGCTATGTTTACACAGGCATGAAAATTTAGAATTATTATAACTTCTTTGTGGATTTACCCTTTAATCGTTATTTTTCTATACCTGTCATAATCCATCTGTATTAGTTTCTATTGCTACTGTAACACATTGTCACAAATTTAGTGGCTTTAATAATGCAAATTTATTTTCTTGCAGTTCTGGAGATTCGAATTCTAAAATGTGTCCCCCAGGGTTATGTTCTTTCTGGAGGCTCCAGGGAGGAAACCGTTTTCCTTCCCTTTCCAGGTTCCAGAGGCTGCACCCATGCTTTGACTCATTTTTTCTACCTTCAAAACCAGCAGCATAGCATATTCCTATCTCTTGGATCTGTCCCTCTGCTATTGTCACATTGCCTCCTGTCTAACTCAGACTCCGCTTGCATCCTTTTTACAAAGAGTATTCTGTTAAACCAGACCCATCCAAACAATCCAGAATAATCTCCTTATGTCAAGATCTACAATTTGATCACATCTTCACAGGTTCCTGGGATTAGGATGTAGACATCTTGACAGGGGGAAGGGAGCCATTATTCATCTTACCACACCATCTTTAAGTTTTCATTGTTTGATAGAAATGCAGAGGTACACACAACTTCCTTTTTGTTTGCGTGGTATGTTTTTTTCTATCCTGTTACTTTTATCTTTTCCCTATACTTATATTTAAAGTTTGTCTCTTTTTAGTAATATATTGTGTTTTATTTTTCTGTTCAGCTGACAATCTTTGTCTTTTAATTGGAATTCTTAATCCATTTTCATTAAATATTGTTACTTATATATTTGGGTTTATATCAACACCTTACTGTTTTCTAATAATCTTATCTCTTCTGTGTTCCTTTTCTTTAATTTCTTGAATTTTAAAATTCATAACTTTTGGTATTTTATTTTCCCTCTGCTAGGTTGCTTTTACATATTATTTTACAACTTTTTAGTGATTATCCCTAAAATTATGGCATACATTTTTACGTTATGATATGAATTAATACTTTTATAATTTACTGGACAATGCAAGAATCCTAAAATACTTTAAACCCATTCATCTATTTCCTATCTTTTGTGTTGTTGTCATTTGCTTTACTGTTTAGTATATTTTGAACACCACACTCCTGGAAGAGAGTGAGCACAAAATAGAACCCATTGGGTTCCAGTTGAGAATCACTTTTGAGCGTGAAAGAATCCTTTAGAGTGTAATGGCCGCTGCTTATCTTTTGCCTTTCAAATCTTCCATAAATTCCTTTTTTGGCTGACTCTAATCCAGAACTATATGGGGAAGAGGATTTGGGGAAATGTTTCCAACTTAAGTTAACACAACACAAACCATCATACTCTTAATGTCATTTTCCTTCAGAAAGTATTTACTTTTGTTTCTATAAGACAAGAGTAAGGGCCAATTACCTTAATCCATTTAGACTGAGCTGATTTGAAACTTGTTTCAGTCTTTCTGGTTTCTTCTCATTCCTGGGATGCACTCTTTCAGAGTCCCAACAGAAAGCTTGGAACAAGTGTTGTATCTCAGCATAGTGAGACTGTGAAAACTGTGCTTAGTGTCTCAGCCTTTTAGCTGCTGCTTTCTCCTAGACTGTGCACCTTCTTGGCTTTGCACTGCATGTGAATCAGCAAATGCTTTGAGAAGAAGATCATGCAAAAATATTCAGCTAACCTCAATAAGGTACCCTTCTTTCACAGGTCTACCTTTTAGGTCTTGATTGTCTTGTTAACTCTCCAGTGTCTTCGCACTGATTTTTTAAGTTCAGTTTTTCTAGCGACAGGAAGGTTGATCTAATATAGCATGACTCTTCATAACTAATCTCAGAGTTATTTTAAAATTTATTGGCCACAAATGTATAACATAATAACAAGTTATATTGTATGATAAACAGGAAGGGGGTAGAGACAACATTAAGGAATAATAAATAATGACTATTTTACTAGTTGGTTCCCTATTGCTGAAGAAAATTGTTTACCATAGTTAAATAAATAAATCTGTGCTGCTTCTCACTGTGGAGCATCATAATACATAAGAGTTGCCCAAATGTAAAGCAGGTCATATATTGCAGTTTGGTATGTCTGCCCTTAATATGTTCCTTAATTGATTGTCTTCTCTGTTCCTATTATTTTAATAAGTGTGGCCGTTCCCTTTTCATTCTTGGATAGATTGTTAACTTAATCACAAGTCATAGCCTCCAAATTTGATAAATACCCATATTTGCCATTTTTATTTAACATGGAAAAAATTAATAGACAATATGGATTGGATCTATATAATCTACAAAAATACTAGTAGGACTAATAAGTAAATTTAGCAAGGTCATAGGCTATATGGTCAATATACAGAAATTAATTATATTTTTATATACTAGCCACAAACAACGGGAAAATAAGATTTTTAAAATACTACTTTAATAATGAAAAACAAAAAGTACTTAGTAATAAATATGACAAATTGGATCTGTGAAAATGTACAAAAAACATTTTAATTCACATGCACAAGGCCTTTCGGGTTAAACAAATTCAAACCAGTTCCTAGCAGAGAAACCTTAGACAACCATTTAGCCTCTCTACAATTCAGTTTTCCTTTGTTTTAAATTAAGATGGTAAAAATTACCTCAAGAGGCCGAAATGAGTTCACAAATGGCACATAGCAGGTGCTTAATAAATTAGTGGTCTCTCTCTCTCTCTTTGTATAACAATGTAGGGACAATGCTCTACCTCTAAATTTTAAATGTTTTATTTCAAATGTGGCCAGATTGGCTCCCTTAACTTTTTCAGATACTTCTTGATTGATTAAAGCAAAATCATGTCGAAATAAATAATGTCATTAAAAATTAATAGACATAACCATTTGTTAATTAATTCACAAAACAAAAGAAATACTACTCTATAAATGCTGATAACAACAAAAAAAGTTATTTATGGAGAGATAATTCTGAACTCATGGGATGAAGTAAAGGATTTTTTATTTAATAACAATATCTAATAAAATTGAC
>NW_011889129.1:182958-189513 GCF_000151845.1 Pteropus vampyrus | reverse complement strand
ATATTTAATTTTGGTAAATGTTCATTGAAAAGCATGTGTTTTTCTGTTTTAGGGTTCTATGAATGTTGATTATGTAAAGTTCGTGAACTGCGTTCTTAAATAGTTTTATCCTCGTTGATGATTTTTACTGTTTTTGAAGGTTATTGTTAGAGGCATGTTAAAATCTCTCTGTGTGATTGTAGACTTGATTGTGTGTTCTATTAGATCTATTAACTTTTGCTTTATACATTAATGCTATGTTTACACAGGCATGAAAATTTAGAATTATTATAACTTCTTTGTGGATTTACCCTTTAATCGTTATTTTTCTATACCTGTCATAATCCATCTGTATTAGTTTCTATTGCTACTGTAACACATTGTCACAAATTTAGTGGCTTTAATAATGCAAATTTATTTTCTTGCAGTTCTGGAGATTCGAATTCTAAAATGTGTCCCCCAGGGTTATGTTCTTTCTGGAGGCTCCAGGGAGGAAACCGTTTTCCTTCCCTTTCCAGGTTCCAGAGGCTGCACCCATGCTTTGACTCATTTCTTCTACCTTCAAAACCAGCAGCATAGCATATTCCTATCTCTTGGATCTGTCCCTCTGCTATTGTCACATTGCCTCCTGTCTAACTCAGACTCCGCTTGCATCCTTTTTACAAAGAGTATTCTGTTAAACCAGACCCATCCAAACAATCCAGAATAATCTCCTTATGTCAAGATCTACAATTTGATCACATCTTCACAGGTTCCTGGGATTAGGATGTAGACATCTTGACAGGGGGAAGGGAGCCATTATTCATCTTACCACACCATCTTTAAGTTTTCATTGTTTGATAGAAATGCAGAGGTACACACAACTTCCTTTTTGTTTGCGTGGTATGTTTTTTTCTATCCTGTTACTTTTATCTTTTCCCTATACTTATATTTAAAGTTTGTCTCTTTTTAGTAATATATTGTGTTTTATTTTTCTGTTCAGCTGACAATCTTTGTCTTTTAATTGGAATTCTTAATCCATTTTCATTAAATATTGTTACTTATATATTTGGGTTTATATCAACACCTTACTGTTTTCTAATAATCTTATCTCTTCTGTGTTCCTTTTCTTTAATTTCTTGAATTTTAAAATTCATAACTTTTGGTATTTTATTTTCCCTCTGCTAGGTTGCTTTTACATATTATTTTACAACTTTTTAGTGATTATCCCTAAAATTATGGCATACATTTTTACGTTATGATATGAATTAATACTTTTATAATTTACTGGACAATGCAAGAATCCTAAAATACTTTAAACCCATTCATCTATTTCCTATCTTTTGTGTTGTTGTCATTTGCTTTACTATTTAGTATATTTTGAACACCACACTCCTGGAAGAGAGTGAGCACAAAATAGAACCCATTGGGTTCCAGTTGAGAATCACTTTTGAGCGTGAAAGAATCCTTTAGAGTGTAATGGCCGCTGCTTATCTTTTGCCTTTCAAATCTTCCATAAATTCCTTTTTTGGCTGACTCTAATCCAGAACTATATGGGGAAGAGGATTTGGGGAAATGTTTCCAACTTAAGTTAACACAACACAAACCATCATACTCTTAATGTCATTTTCCTTCAGAAAGTATTTACTTTTGTTTCTATAAGACAAGAGTAAGGGCCAATTACCTTAATCCATTTAGACTGAGCTGATTTGAAACTTGTTTCAGTCTTTCTGGTTTCTTCTCATTCCTGGGATGCACTCTTTCAGAGTCCCAACAGAAAGCTTGGAACAAGTGTTGTATCTCAGCATAGTGAGACTGTGAAAACTGTGCTTAGTGTCTCAGCCTTTTAGCTGCTGCTTTCTCCTAGACTGTGCACCTTCTTGGCTTTGCACTGCATGTGAATCAGCAAATGCTTTGAGAAGAAGATCATGCAAAAATATTCAGCTAACCTCAATAAGGTACCCTTCTTTCACAGGTCTACCTTTTAGGTCTTGATTGTCTTTTTAACTCTCCAGTGTCTTCGCACTGATTTTTTAAGTTCAGTTTTTCTAGCGACAGGAAGGTTGATCTAATATAGCATGACTCTTCATAACTAATCTCAGAGTTATTTTAAAATTTATTGGCCACAAATGTATAACATAATAACAAGTTATATTGTATGATAAACAGGAAGGGGGTAGAGACAACATTAAGGAATAATAAATAATGACTATTTTACTAGTTGGTTCCCTATTGCTGAAGAAAATTGTTTACCATAGTTAAATAAATAAATCTGTGCTGCTTCTCACTGTGGAGCATCATAATACATAAGAGTTGCCCAAATGTAAAGCAGGTCATAAATTGCAGTTTGGTATGTCTGCCCTTAATATGTTCCTTAATTGATTGTCTTCTCTGTTCCTATTATTTTAATAAGTGTGGCCGTTCCCTTTTCATTCTTGGATAGATTGTTAACTTAATCACAAGTCATAGCCTCCAAATTTGATAAATACCCATATTTGCCATTTTTATTTAACATGGAAAAAATTAATAGACAATATGGATTGGATCTATATAATCTACAAAAATACTAGTAGGACTAATAAGTAAATTTAGCAAGGTCATAGGCTATATGGTCAATATACAGAAATTAATTATATTTTTATATACTAGCCACAAACAACGGGAAAATAAGATTTTTAAAATACTACTTTAATAATGAAAAACAAAAAGTACTTAGTAATAAATATGACAAATTGGATCTGTGAAAATGTACAAAAAACATTTTAATTCACATGCACAAGGCCTTTCGGGTTAAACAAATTCAAACCAGTTCCTAGCAGAGAAACCTTAGACAACCATTTAGCCTCTCTACAATTCAGTTTTCCTTTGTTTTAAATTAAGATGGTAAAAATTACCTCAAGAGGCCGAAATGAGTTCACAAATGGCATATAGCAGGTGCTTAATAAATTAGTGGTCTCTCTCTCTCTCTTTGTATAACAATGTAGGGACAATGCTCTACCTCTAAATTTTAAATGTTTTATTTCAAATGTGGCCAGATTGGCTCCCTTAACTTTTTCAGATACTTCTTGATTGATTAAAGCAAAATCATGTCGAAATAAATAATGTCATTAAAAATTAATAGACATAACCATTTGTTAATTAATTCACAAAACAAAAGAAATACTACTCTATAAATGCTGATAACAACAAAAAAAGTTATTTATGGAGAGATAATTCTGAACTCATGGGATGAAGTAAAGGATTTTTTATTTAATAACAATATCTAATAAAATTGACTTAATTATTTAGGGCATCTATTAGTCCTTGGGAAAAACGATACTTTTTAATGTCCTTTAACTCTGTCAGACTCATAGAATATCAGCTCAATGCAAAAGTGTATTATTGTATCATTATATGCCAAAGGATCTAATGTATTTTTAGCAGTCATTTCCAGAAAAGCTGGTTATGAAATGCAGCACGAACACAGGACCAGATATAACAGAGCTCACAGTAGGTTGTTGCATAAGTAGATCATTTGGCTTCTTTTAGACTGGTGATTATGTGAGAGCCTCAATGGTAGCTATAGTTATATATTTTACATATATGTGTGTATGTTTATAATCTATATAACTATGTTAATAATTTACTATAATTTACCATAAATAATATAATTAATAATCTTCATATAATATATACATATATGATAAATTTCCCATAATTTAATATTTAATATTTAATAAGTAATCATTTATGTGATAAATAGATATATTTTACATTTTATACATGATTTACAGAAATGTAATTTATACTATATGTAATATATAATTAATAGTATATAAACCAATGTAATATATACTATTGTTATATATAATATATAATATGTAACATATAATATATAATATTTTAAATAAATACTCCTATATATTTCTATAATTCATCTCTTAACATTCCTACAAAGAATTTTCCAGTTGATAAAAATGAGTCTTAGAAAAATAAAGCAAATTAGCC
This sequence comes from Pteropus vampyrus, assembly GCF_000151845.1. Taxonomy (NCBI): domain Eukaryota; kingdom Metazoa; phylum Chordata; class Mammalia; order Chiroptera; family Pteropodidae; genus Pteropus; species Pteropus vampyrus. The sequence goes on along the minus strand of NW_011889129.1, from coordinate 185,568 downwards.
TAGGTTCTAGCTAGTCAGCAGTGGAATTGGGACCCATTCCAATGTTGATTGATTCCAGAAAGTGTATCTTTAAACATTATATTTTACTTTTGAATAGCATTCCTTTAATTGATCTGGTCCTATTTGATTCTTGGGAGCAGGGCCACTTTTATATCTAAATGGAGAAAAGTAATTTTAAGGATTCTAAGATCAACAAATCTTCTTCAACTTTATAATGCTTTGGAACTGATGAATTGAAGCTTATTAAAATGACCATATTTAAGCTAATGACTGTGACACTGCCTAAAATAGAGACATCTTATTTCTACGAGATTTAGTTTAGAGACCAAAAATACTGGAATTTCTGGGCTTTTATATGATTTGTAGGAAGAAAATATTTCAAGTCCTGGTCATGAGTCTTTGATCCCAGTTTGTGTTTAAGTAGCTGAAGTCTTGTGAGTGACACCATTATCGTTTATCTCTTGATAAGAATGATAGATCAAAAATCAATTTTTCTGGGAGGAAAAAAGAAAAGACATTGCAGATAATAGAAATATCCTTGAGGTAAGGGGAATGAAACAGAATTGGGAGATTGGAGAAAGCTAAAACTGACCACCAATTCTTTCATGTTCCGGGATCTCTTTATTATGTGTCTGGCTCCATCCAGCCCACCGAGAATATTTGCTTTCAAAGTTTACATGAGCTATGATCCATGCTCTGCTGCTATGAATCCCAAGTTTCCCTGAAAATAAGAATCACTCGAAGTGGCACAAATTCTTGGAGTTCTCTACCCAAACTTACTGAATTAAAATTATCAGGGGAAAAGCTTATTAATCTATATATGTAACAAGGATTCAAAGTGGAAAAAAAGAATAAAAAATTCAAAGTGACTCATCATCAAAGAAGTTGAGAAACATTGCTTTAAATGTATGCTGTTTCATACAGTAGCCACTAGCTATATATGGCTATTGAATGCTTGAAATGTGGCCAGTACTATATGTCAAAATGATAATATTTTGGATGTACGGGGCTAAAGAAAATGTATTTTTAAAATTAATTTCATCCATTTTTCTCTGTTACTTTTTTTAATAGGACTACCATAAATGTTAAATTACATATGTAATTTATGAATATTGCCAGGAGTAAGGAAGAACACTACATAATAAGGGGATTAATTCATTGTAAAGACATAACAATTCTAAGTATGTATGCACATAACAACAGAGATACAAAATATATGAAGCAAAACCAGGTAGAATTGAAAGGAGAAATAGACAAGTTCATATTTCTACCTGGTGACTTCAGTACTCCTTTCACAATAATTGATAGGATAAGTGGACAGATAATCAATAAGTGTATGGAAGACCTGACAGCACTATTACCCAACTTTACTTGATTGACATTTATGGAACCCTCAATTCAACAACAGCAGGATACACACTCTTTTGAAGTGCACAGAGAATATTCACCAAGATAGAACATATTCTGGCTGTAAATCCAAACCAAATTTTAATAAATTTAAAAGGACTGAAATCAAACGAAGTATGTTCTCTGACTAGAATGGAATTAAACCTGAAACCAACAACAGAAAGATATATGGAAAATTCCCCAAAAGATCAAAAGGAAGTCATAAAGGAAATTTAAAAATATTTTAAATAGAATAAATACAAAAATACACTATATTAAAATTTGCAGATAAAACAGTTCTTTGAGGGAAATTTGTAGCATTCAATGCTTGTATAAGCATAAGTGATCAAAACTTCAACATTATGGAACTATGAAAGGAAAAATTTAAATCCAAAGCAAGCAGAAGGAAGGAAATAATAAATAACAGACATTAGTGAAATTGAAAACAGAATAACAGTAGAGAAAAATCAATAAAACAGAAGCTGGTTCTTTGAAAAGATCAATAAAATTGACAAACTTCTAACCATACTAACCAAGAAAAAAAAGATAAGATGCAAATTGTATGCTGCAAAATCAAGAACTTTGATGAAATAGACAAAATTCTTTTGATTTCCTTTCAAAATCCTTTTGAAAGACTTGAACTACCAAAATTCAGTCAAGAAAAAATAGATAACCTGTATAGTACTGTATTAAAGAAAAAAATTGAATTATAGTTAAAAACCTTTCAACAAAGAAAACTCCAGGCTTATGTTGCTTCATTGGCAAATTCTACCAAACATATAATGAAGAAATAATACCAATTATATACCAACTTTTCAAGAAAATAGAAGAGGAGGAAACACTTCCCACCTCATTTTATGAAGCTATTACTACCCCAATACCAAAATCAGGCAAAGCCATTATAAATTAAAAAAATATCACTCATGAACATAGAATCAGAAATCCTTAACCAAATTTTAGCAAATTGAATACAATGACTTGAAAAAGGAATCAAATAACATTTATCCTGAGAATGCAAACCTGGTTCTACATTTAAAAAATCAGTATTCTTCCTAAATAAAAAACATATGATCATCTCAATAGATTCAAGCATTCAACAAAATTCAACTTCTATTAACGATGAAAACTCTAAGCAAACTAGGAATACAAGGAAATTTTTTCAACCTGATGAAAAGCATCTGCAAAAAAAAAAAAAAAAAAAACACTGTAATGCTTGATAATGGA
>NW_011889129.1:94869-182908 GCF_000151845.1 Pteropus vampyrus | reverse complement strand
TTCTTTGAGGGAAATTTGTAGCATTCAATGCTTGTATAAGCATAAGTGATCAAAACTTCAACATTATGGAACTATGAAAGGAAAAATTTAAATCCAAAGCAAGCAGAAGGAAGGAAATAATAAATAACAGACATTAGTGAAATTGAAAACAGAATAACAGTAGAGAAAAATCAATAAAACAGAAGCTGGTTCTTTGAAAAGATCAATAAAATTGACAAACTTCTAACCATACTAACCAAGAAAAAAAAGATAAGATGCAAATTGTATGCTGCAAAATCAAGAACTTTGATGAAATAGACAAAATTCTTTTGATTTCCTTTCAAAATCCTTTTGAAAGACTTGAACTACCAAAATTCAGTGAAGAAAAAATAGATAACCTGTATAGTACTGTATTAAAGAAAAAAATTGAATTATAGTTAAAAACCTTTCAACAAAGAAAACTCCAGGCTTATGTTGCTTCATTGGCAAATTCTACCAAACATATAATGAAGAAATAATACCAATTATATACCAACTTTTCAAGAAAATAGAAGAGGAGGAAACACTTCCCACCTCATTTTATGAAGCTATTACTACCCCAATACCAAAATCAGGCAAAGCCATTATAAATTAAAAAAATATCACTCATGAACATAGAATCAGAAATCCTTAACCAAATTTTAGCAAATTGAATACAATGACTTGAAAAAGGAATCAAATAACATTTATCCTGAGAATGCAAACCTGGTTCTACATTTAAAAAATCAGTATTCTTCCTAAATAAAAAACATATGATCATCGCAATAGATTCAAGCATTCAACAAAATTCAACTTCTATTAACGATGAAAACTCTAAGCAAACTAGGAATACAAGGAAATTTTTTCAACCTGATGAAAAGCATCTGCAAAAAAAAAAAAAAAAAAAACACTGTAATGCTTGATAATGGAAGACTAACTGTTCTCCCCTTGATGGACAGGAAGGATGTCCACCTTAACCACTCGTATTCAGCAGGACAGTAGTCAAGAAAGAGAAATAAAAGGCATCCAGATTAGAAAGGAATAGATAAAATTGTCTCTATTCACAGACATAATTGTATAGAGAATTTCAAAGAATCTACAAAAACACCACTAGAATTGATAAGTGTGTTTAGCAAGGTTGCAGGACATAAGGTAAACATAAAAAAATTGTATTTCTATATCCTAATAACGAATAATTGGAAGTTGATATTTTAAAAATAGTAGTATCCCAAACCATGTAATAATTAGGCATCGCTAATTATTAAAACTAATTATAATAATAATCACTAACAAAATATGTGTAAGAGCTGCATGTTTGAAAACTATAAAACACTGATGAAATAAGCTGCAGGATATCTGAATAAATGAAGGTATTTGCTGTGTTCATAGTTTGCAGTACTCATTATTAAGATGTCAGTGGAATCTTTAGAGTGATCTGTAGAGTGAATACAATCCCAATCAAAATCTAGCAAGACTTTTTGTAGAAATTAACAAGCTGATTCTAATATCTACTTGCTTATTAGATTGTTCTGATGATCAAATGCGATAACTACATATAGTTTACTACAAAGCCTACCATATAGCAAACAATAAATATTAGCTGCTATTATGCATTGCTTCCTTAGGCCAGTGGATGTCTTTGATCTTAGGTATTACATTTCCTTCAGTATATACCGAGAGTTGTATCCTCTCTGGCATTCATCCTCATTCATTAATTTCTTTATTCATTCTATAAATATTTATTGGGCACATACTCTGTACACAGCATTATAGTAAAATGTGGAAATAATGAATAAGTAAACATACTATAACACTTCAAGAAGTTTTAAGTCCAGTAGCAAATGGATATTAAATTATTATTTTATTATTATTTTTATGCCTGCAGCACCTGCTATTCCTAGGTGATCTCCCATCCAAGTACAAACCAGGCCCGACCTAGCTTAGCTTCCAAGATCAGACAAGATCGGGCATGTTCAGGGTGGCATGGCTGTAGACAATATTAAATTATTTTTTAGACAACTCTATAATTAACAATTGTGAAAAGTGTTTTGAAGAAGTAGGGAATACTGAGTGAGATGACTGGGAAATTTAACCTAGGCTGGAAGTCTTCCTTGACAAAGTAGCATTTTAATTGAGGTAAGGGGATAGGAAGAGGGGGCTAGACAGAGGAAACCCTCTATGGACAGGTCTTGAGGCAGTAAGAGAAGGCCAGTGAAGCTGGATATATAAAGTAAAGAAGAGAGAAATTCAAGAAGCTATTGGAGAGGAAGACAAGGGCTAGATAATGCAGTAGTCTTAAATGGGGAGCCACTGAATGGTTTATAATGAGTTTGGTAAAAGGAAGATTAATGTGTTCATCCCTGCTTTTATGCATCACAGCTATATTTTGAAGACCTAATATGTATAAGGCACTGAGCTGATTGCTGTGAATTCAGCAGTGAAGAAGCCAGATATAGATTTATGATGAAGCTAATGAAGCTTAGACGTTAGGACCCATCACTTGCACAGGTCCTTATGAGTGTTAGTAATTGGAAAGGAAAGTCAGGTTGCAATCAGTATACATTTTTATGTCAGCATTTCTAGTCAGTTGTCTAAAGAAGTCTCAAAGGAGAGGGATCTTAATCTTTAAAACTTCAGTAATCTGTTGTGTTTTCTGTTCTCATTATAAATACGCATACATGTTTATACATAATTTTGTGTTTATAATTTATATTCTTATAGAAGACTCCCTAAGTTGTATTAGTTTCAGGTCCCACAAAACCTGGTCCACTCCCTGGTTGCAGCCCTCTTAGGCAGATTAGTAAACACTTTCAGTATAATATATAAGTGCTATGATAGAGGAAGGCATCAGACTTAGATATGAGTGGGGAAGTAGTGAAAGGGGGAAGATCTAGTATCCGAAGGTTACAAGAATTAGTAGTACAAAAGCAAGGAGAGGTGCAGATCCTGTAGTACAAATAGGGGACTAGTAGGTGTGTCTTTGGGTCAAGCAGAAAGTTAGTAGCTATTTGTTGCCATGGAAATACAAATCTTCTCTGATCATGATTTTGAAGAAAATTATGAATTTGGATCAGACTAAAGGGCAAGAAAATCTTTTGTGGTTTTCTTCTATCTGTTGTGCCCATAACAAAGAAAGATCAAAGAATTAAGTAAAACTTTTCCAGGAAGTAACAGAAGGCAGTTCCAGATAAGGTTGGTAGGAAAAGCACTTAATTAAAGTCAATGTCTTGAGAGAGTAGTAGGTCAAATAAATGGATTTTACCTTCAATATGTGTTGAAGCATAGACATATACCGTTAGTATTCCTTAGTATTTAATACTCCCAAAAATACAGCCTCCAGATCCCTATAGCACTAAAGATTTTAGTTGTTAATATTATTAACAATATTATTATTTTTTAAATTTACAGATGCTGGTAAAAATTCAAACTTTATTGCAATATATAGAGTAAGACATGATCATCCACTTTTATCCCTCCTAATTCCCAAAGTTAGCTGTCTAGACCTTTATCTGTAGATATGCAAATATAAACACACAGAGCTTTCAAATCCCCAAATGAAGCCATGCTGTACTTACTGTTTATTAACTTGTTCTTTTTCACTTATCAGCATATCATAGCCTCATTTCTGTGAGTGCAGATCAGTAAATATTGTTTCTGGTATTCATAGTAGGTATGTACCTTAACTTTAAATTTTTTTTATGGAAAATATTTTAAACATATGCAAAAAAGAAGAGAGAATTGTATACTGAACCCAGCACTCAATTTCAATAGTTAACAACTCATGGCAATTTTGTTTCATCTATACATTCACCCACTCTCCTACTCATTTATGAATAGACATTAAAGTTATGTCTAAGATTTTACTAAACAAATATAACTATAGTAAATATATTTGTAAATGTATCTGTGCATGCATATTAGCAGAGCTTTGAGCCCCAAAGCACTGGAGTGAGTGAAGGTCAGTTGAAGTATTCTTTGGTGGAGAGTCACATGGGAAGGTACATGTCTGGACTATACTAGATTGCAAGAGGAAAACTAAGCAGAAAACTAAAATATGGAAGTTAGATGTTTTGTATAGTTGAGGACTTCAGTGGAAACCAAGCATTAAAGATAAATGTTCTCAGTTAAAATAAGCTCCAGCTTGCATGTTAAACTAGTAAACTGGAACTTCAGAGCTATGTAGCTAGGAAACTAATTGGAGGCTATCAAGACTGGAACTTTATGGCACCTTTGAAGGGCTCTCTAAATGTAATAATGGGAATATTAGTTTTTATATAGAGACTGTAAAATTAGGGACATGTGAGCTGTATTTGAGAGGGCCCAGATTGCACTCAGATTTTGTTGGTGTAATTTCTCTGAAGATTATCAGATGTTTGCATTATTCAGACCTAGTTATAAAATAACATGCCTTACCAGTAAAGAGAACTTTGTTTTTTTCTGGCTCAGAAAAAGGATTTATGTCTTCTTGAACTCTCCTAAGTGTTAGTTGAAGGGCTAACTCTCACTTAATTTTGAAAAGAGTTCTGAATTCTGCTTTCTTGATTAAGCATTATGTGCTAGAAATTATATTTGATTGACCACATGAGCTATTGCATTAATTAGTTTAAGTTTTAATGTCTCTAATTAGTGGAGTTGAGAAAAGAGTGGAGCAAATAAACAAGACATTTCTAAGAAAGAATCACTCTTCTTTGAAGTTGAATTCGATATAGGAGTTAGGGATTTTAAAAATGTGAGAATGAGGCTCTAGTTTAAGACAGGATGTCCAGAAGAGTAATGGTACCAACAACAGAAACATAGGATTTCTGGGACTGAAAAAGAGTTTGGAGGAGATGATGATTTCAGAAGATTTTTGGAGTCAGAGAATTGTGAGCTATTGATTTTAGAGCAGCTCATGTAGAGATATAGGCTGGAGTCATATAAAAGAGTTGTGTATTAGAGCTTGTAAAAGAACTCAAAGCTGAAAAATAGGTCTTAGAATATCTCCCCATTTAGTGCAGAAGGATAAAATGAGGATGAGAAGAATCTGTCAGGGATCAGAGAGCCTAGTCAGAGCAGTGACCCAGAAGAGAGGAGTCAACACTTTCTCGTGTCTTTCACGGTGACTTGGTCATTAAATGGAAGTCAAAGTGTTTTTGATTTGCCCAGCAATGCACTTGAATAAATAGCTGCAATGAGTTGAGAAACTCCTCACTTGGGTTACTGGAGCTTTTTAAAATTCTTTTTATAATGAAATAGTATAACAAAGATATAGAGAACTTCTTCATTACTTTTCTAAAACGACCATCATCGTATCGGAAACGTAATTAGGTTTATAGGTTCCATTTAGATAAGGTACAAGGAAACAATGAAGAAATGTCAAGAAGATACTCTAGTTAAAACTTGAGAGTCATCACATCAGTGAAAGAGAATCCATTGTGTTATAGCACAGCTTCTCTGGGAACAGTCAAACCATATGAATGGTGCCAGCAAGTGAACTTACAGATATTATGTGCCTGCTATATGATATTGCAGTGCATTCTTTAAACTTCACAGTAACTTTGACATAGGTGTTATGATTCTCATGAAGGGGCAACTGAGGATTAGAGAAAAATAGTTGCATGTAAATTTGGTTGGAAATTGAAGTGTCAGATGTCTGATTTAAAAAATGGCACTCTCATAATCATGGAGTGAATGGATAGGGAGTGGGTAGAAGGTTATATGATATAAGAATGGCAGACACAACATGTGAATCTACTTAATGCCACTGAATTGTACACTTAAAAATGGTTAAAACTAAATTTTATGTCATGTGCATTTTACCACAATAAAAAAAAATGGAGAATTTTGAAAATATTGAAGCTGGGTAATAGGTACATAGCAATTCTATTTACTTTGTACATTTTTGAAATTTTCCACAATCAAAAGTTTTAAAAAATTAAGATTATTTAAAAGCAAACTTAAATGTATACAGTCTTTTCTAAAGCATGAGAATTGGATATATAAAACTGCCTGTTATACAACAGCCACATAATAGTCTATCTACTTGAAAAATATCACTTTTAACCAAATTATGACTATGAGATTATCATCATAATGATACATCCTAATAGTTTTAACATTTAATGTTTTTTTACAAATCACTTTTGCATTGCATATATATAACATTTTTATGAGGTAGGTCTTATCATTCACCTTTTATAGAGGTTGCAATGATTGTCTGTGTTCTCATAGAAAGTAGCAGGCAGAGCTGAGATTCAAATTATGTTTTCTAACTCCAAGTCCAGTGCTCCATAGTGGTGTTATTTTGATAGTGATGCCTTTATGACACCTTTACCAGTGTTCTGGGGCTCCAAAACCTGAACTCTTTGCTCACTAGTAGTGCCACTGTTCGGTAACTTTGGGCAAGTAAGTTAACTTTAATCACTTCGTTTTTATCATTTGAAACTGAGGGAACCGAACTAAATGATAATCTTGGTTCTTCTTCATCTCTAAAGTTCTATAGATTAGATCTGATGCTTATAACCTAGGCGCTAATAGAGGTATAGAAATAAAAAGGGAAACAGCAGTCCTGTTGTATGTGCTAGGTTATTATAGAGTTTTAATTTCTGGTTACCATATTTGAAAATAGACCAAAAAAAAAAAAAAGCTATAACCAGAGAACAACCATAGTCCATGCTTTCAAGGCCCTTATGACCCAGTGGTCTAGTTAAATTCATGTTACGGAACTTCTTGCTCAATCTTCATCTACTCTAGTTCTTTATGTTTTCTATACAGACTTTGGATTTTCTGGTCTGTTTCTTCTCCATTATTCCTAGTGACAAAAAAAAAAAAAATTTCCAACCACAAGTTTCATGTTTGTTTGCTTGCTTTTAGCTAGTATTTGTGGCAAAATAAGCTACATTGCACTACAGTTGAAGGAAAGCTCCACTACAGAGGAGACCCTTCTGATTGCCACTGGGCATCTAAACTAATTTCAGTTTCAGAACTATGCAACAATTCCTTTTCACATTGCCTAAGTGAAAGCAACTTACATATTTACCTAAATATTTAGTCTAAGCTGTATAAGTTTATAATCAAAATCACAGTTATTTTTATTTACTGGAAGTTTATAAACATATCTTTGTCCTTATTAACAACTTACATTCTGTTTCCATCTCTTGCTTCCTTAACTTTTTAGTGACCCTTGAGATTTACCTAAAGCTCTGTATTTGGAGTTTTGAATTAGTAAGGAAAACCTCTTGCATTTGCTTTTAATTCACAGGAATCTGTCCCCATTTTATGTCTGTTTTTAGAATTAACATTATATTTTTGCTACCATCTAAAGCATAAACATACATTGATCTCTCTTTCTAGCAAATACACAGATTTTTCTTTCCACGCTCCTAGCATATTAGTAATGGAACAAACTGATATTGTATACTTTCTGATATTCTACATTGAAAAGGATAAACTTTTCATAACCCGCGTCACTTGTATCTAATCTCAAGGAAATATCAGACAACCCCTAGTATAAGGATATACTATAAAACAAATGGCCAGTTCTTTTTTAAAAAGTTACTATCACTAAAGGTAAAGGATGAGGGACAGTTCTAGGCTAAAGAGGCGTGAAAATTAAATGCAATGTGTGATCCTGGGTCAGACTAATAAAATTATTATTAGAACCTTCACAGTTCTTGAGATCCTCCATGTATTACATCTTTATGATTGAGCAGCCCCAGCCTGCCTCTTGGGTCTCTCAGAACTCACTAGGATTCAATGGCCTTGGCCTAAGCTTGGTCTGCCTCAGAAACTTTTGTACTTGGTATTTTCTCAGCCTACAGAATCCTCCTCCTAGTTCTGTGCATGGCTGGCTTCTTGTCAGCTCTGGATCCTGGCTCCAACATGGCGCTTCAGCATCTCACCTGAGGGCAGCAGTCTCTGACTAAAAGAGAAAGAGTTTTCCACCCAGTTTCAGTTACTAACCTTTTTTCTTCTTGGAGTTAATCATATCTGAATTTATCTTGTTTATTTCTTGCTTGTCACCTCCCTCACTGCCACTCTTTCTTACATAGTCAGAATATAGGTCCATGAAAGTAGGGACCTTGTCTCTCTTGCTGACTGCTTTAAACCCATTGTCTGAAATAATACCCAGCACTTAGCAGGTACTCAGTTACATTTGAGTGGATGAATGTATTTATGTATACAAAGACTAGAGATGACTAGCAGGAGAGAAAAAATCGGTTGTACGGAGTGATGTTACAGATAATGAAAAGTTTATTCAACTCTGTGAGCCAGTTAATTTCATAACAGAAAGTGCCCATGACTCCAAAAGAGTTAACGCCTAAAGCGCTGTCTGCTGCAGTAGTAGCTGTAATAGCAGTGATCGATTACTTTTTACTTAGAGCAAGGACCTTAGGGGTTAGGACACGGTATAAGGATTAGGAAGAATAGAGTTTCCAACTGTAACTGGTATGACAATTAGGGGAGAACATCTGAGATCCAAATTATCCTGGACTGTTCATGGAATAGTAGATATGTCCCTGAGTGAGGAGTGATCTCTACACTGGTGGAAATAGGGTATTCATACACTTTGATAACAACCCATTAGACTGAGGGCCCATCCTAATAAAAAATTTCACATTCTAAGTTATATTTTTGTCTGTGAAGTGGGCATGCTATTTGCCACATTTTGAGCCAGGCTAGAGAAGAACTGTGGCAAGCATTTGTTTAATAATGGCGCTAAGTAACAACATTCCTCATTTCATCTTCTTCCGACTTTTTCAAAGTCCTTCTTCAAAGCTGTTCTCTTTGAGGCTATATTTACTCCATATTAAATGTCTCTGAGTAAATTCTTTGGGTAAGGGCCAGTCTTCATGGTGTTCTTGCTAATGCAAGACTTTGGAGCTATCTATAAATGACAGGTTTCCTTTGTATAGTTGGTTAGAGGAATAACCACTACCCTAGCCCCTGGGCGGCAGGAACCATTTCCCATTCTAAATTTTTTTTAGGAATTTGTAAGGAGCTGGGCTTCATTAAATTCTTTAAAATGCACAGAAATGCTAAACACACTTAGCAGGCATGATGTTTTCAGACACTTGTACTTTCAAAAATAGCCTTTATTCTTTCCAACTTAGTAAGAAGGCTGTTCCCCATGGAAGCCTAGCCACAAAGCAAGTTTGACGTTTTCTTTTCTTTGGGTTATATAGAGTTGTTGGTGAATTAGCTATAGAAGTCCTTCCTCCTTTTTTCTCTGTTTGAGGTGGGGGAGAAACAAAGCTAAAGTTGTCTTAACTTCACTCTTTATGTCTCAAGAGATCAAAAATATTTTTATACAAATTAGACAGTGAGGCTATTTTCACCTTCATAAAAAAGATAAATGGCTAATGATTAGATGTATTGGCTGTAAAGAAAACTCTTTAGATTGTGTAGTGAGACCTTATTCTAGCATAAGTGCCTATATACCTGAAACAACAGGCACAGGATTTTACCTCTTCAATAGTACATTAATTTATGTTTTTTTAAGTTCAGTTCAAGATTATACTTGTTTTTTAGAAGCAGAAATAATAATGAACATATTTTCCCATACTGTTCTGGAGATAGGTAATTTTTAACTGTTACATATCCGAAATAACATGGAAAATATTCAAAACAGGGCAATTTAAAAGAACCATTGTCATTTTATGCATACCAGAAAAATAAATTTAGATAAGTGGGAAATTTGAACTAGAAGTCAAGTGACAGGAAGAATAATTCAGTAGAAGGGATGTGGAATTAGGCATCACAAAACTTTGGCCTGTGGCTCTGTTTCTGTCTCACAGTATAATGTTAGGCAAATCTTGTGATCTCTTTAGGCCTCGATTCAAACATTTACTTTATGGGCAACATAATATGAGAAATAGATATGAAATTATTTTGAAAATAAATGCTGTAATATTGGGGGACTAACAGGTTATTTAGTGAAGTAGAAATATCTCTGAAATACAATTGAATTTGTTTTGTAGAGATATTTTTATGTGAGGCCAAATTCCATTTAACAGATATTTTGTTCAAATATTTGAAACTTATGAATAAGGCACACAAATCTTTATTTGGGAAAGAATTCCTTATAAGGAAAAAGTCCACCTGGTTTTCCTCCTATCTTTCACAGCACATGTGCCAAATACATAGCTTTTCTACTTTCTCAGCATGTTATCAGTCCTCGACACCAGGCAGTCTGACTTCCATTTCCAACAGTATTAGTTTTTTCAAAGCTCATCAATCATCATCTGATGGCCAAATTCAATGGCTTCTTGTTAAGGCCTTGTACTGAATATCTGCAATAGCATTACATTTGCTCCTTCCTCTTGGCTCTAATGCCTATCCCCATCTCACAATCAATTCTAATATTCATTATATCTTCATATTCTAAAGGAAAGTAATGATAAACTGTGATAAAATGATAGGACATGAAATACAATGCTATATGTAAGTTGTGAAACATAAGATATTCTCTTTGTTCTTTGACAATAAAAAATGTGCAGAATGTTTATTGATAGAAACTCAGAAAAGAATAACTCTGAGTGCCATCTTGTGGCAAGGCATGCTCTACCACATTTAATTTGACATTACCTAATGGTCATCCCTGTCCCTCTCCCCAACCCAGATATTTTAGCTGTGCTCTGCCTACCTATGTCAATTGTCCATTCTTTTTTGAAGCTTTTTTATCCCTAGTTGCTGAGTCACTACAGTAGTTCTCAGTCAAGATAAATAGATTAAATGCATTACAAGTTATAGAGTGACAAGCACTAAACAGAAAAAAGACAAGGAAGAAGAATAGGAAGTATGAATATGTGTGTTTGGGGTTTTCTTGTGGGAGACAGGGAAATTTTAGATGTGATAGGGAAAGTGTATTAATCAAAATAGGCTATACTATGCTACGCTATAGTAACAAATCTGTATATCAGTGGTTTAGCCCAACGAAAGTTTAGTTTTTGTCCATAGAAGTCTGATATAGGTGATTCATTCCTCCATCCAACGATTCAGGATTCTGGGCTTCTTCCGTATTGTGGTGCTGCCACATCAATATATAGTTTCTAGGGGCAGAGAGAGATGGAAATAGATTAGTAGCCAACAGGTGCCTTGGCCTGGAAGTGACACATCACTCCTGCGCATATTCCCATTTGTCAGAAGTAAGTCACATGCTGCCATCCTTAACTACAAGGAGAGCCAGGAAATGTTGCCCTTTTTGCTCAGGAAAAGGAAATGATGTGGTGATCATGCCGTTTTTGTTTCCTGTCATAGAAGCCTTCACTGAAAAAATGACAACACGAATAAAAATCTGAAGACATTTTCTCAGAAATTTTGCTCTATTTTAAGATTCATTTCAAACATGTTATCACTTACATCCCTTTTCCTATTGAAAATGTGCAGTTATCTTTTATCTTCTCTATCTAACCAATCAAAAGTCCAACTCTTGTCTACAGTATTGTAATAATCTTATATATTCTATTACTATATGTAGCCATTCCCCACTCTCTAAACCCCTAAACCATCTTCCATGCCACAGCTGGAGTGAAAGTTCTAAAGCAAAAATCCTGTTGTTATATGCTTTTCTTTAAAAACATTTTTTTATTTTTTCTCTTGCTGTTTTATTATTATTATTATTATTATTATTATTATTATTTATTATTATTTTAATTAAGTTTATTGGGGTAACATTGGTTAATACAATTATATAATTTTTAGGTGTACATTATAATTTGACATCTGTATATTCTATTGTGTTAAAAACATTTTTTAATGATATAAGAAACCAATTGTTACCATGCACATGTTATTTATCACTAATTATTATTATTCACATATTTTAAAAGATATAACAATGAGCAAGATTTTTTTAAAAAATTTAAATACAAATGAAATATCTTCCTAATAAAAAAATCTAGCTAGTTATTAATCATTGCCAACACTAATTAATAAACACTTTTTTTTCCTAAAAATTAGAGATTTTCTATTTTTATGTTTTATGTTTTATGGTTTCATTTTCTTATATCAACACTTTGCAAACTTCCTTCTAAGTTAACTCCAATAGTTTGGAATTGAAGATAATGCCCTTAAAGACATCAGCAGTATTAGGACCGGTTTCTAGTTTGTGAAGTTTTTGAGATGAGGGACTGTTTTATTTATTTTGTATTCTCTTAAAGTCAGTGTATGCCATAATTAGATAGTCAATAAATGTTGAATGTTGAATGAATTAACGAATGAATTCTAGAATCTTCTTGAAATATTCTTGCTAGTTTTGCTTCTGAATCTAAAAACACATTTTAAAATAAAAGTTTTTGAACAACAGTACATATTAATTTTCTAATTCTCACGATAATTTCTTATTAGAACTTGAATAGGTAGAGCAGACCCCATGATAAGTGTAAACACATCAGCTTTCTTTTTTAATGTTACTACTTGAACAAAGTCTACCCCTAAATAAAAGAGTGGAATTGTAGAAAGCAGTACCTTCCCTCATTTGCGCTTCCACTGCCTGTGTTGAGTGAATTGAATAATATGGGAGTGTTCCTTCCTCTAGCTGTATTACAGTTGATTTCACCCCCATTCAAGTGTCAATTTCAATGTGCTGGAGGAGCTCTGAGTCTTTTGGAAGAAAGAGGTACAGATTGAATAATTTCAAGATATTCCCGTGTTAGTGATTCCAGACAATAATCTTCCTCATAGTTTTTTATGACTTATCACTGGATCTAATAGATGAGAGAAAATGAGATACTAAGACACTTATTTTTCTCCATGGGCTACATTCATATGAGCACATTTATATAGAGTCAGTGCCTCTTGAACTTGTTGTCTGCCCAGTAACCAAAATGGAGCTAAATCTCATACTGCAGCTTAAAATTAATGTCTCACTTAACATCTGTTTCACCATATTATTAAATTTTTATATGTAACTTGATATAAATCTCAAAGATGACACATTTTGGATTTTGATTCTGTTGTCAGTAAAGTCCATTAAACTTGACTGTGATTTGGAACTTTATCCTTTATTTGACTTTCACAACTTCTTTGAGATGATTTATCTTAGTATGTAAACCTCTTCTATACCAGAATTTATTACACAAGTTCCCTTGTGATTTCCCTAAAGCAACTTCATAGATTCATGGACAGTACAGCAGAGAGCAGATAGACATGGGAGATCATCTGATTTAACCATCTCCTTTTATAGATGAGCAAATTGAGGCTCCATGAGGATAAGGGATTTACCTTAGTAGCTGACCTGGAAGCAGAATCCTGGTCTCCTGACTCACTCTATGTATGGATTCAGTCTTAGGTGTTCTTATGCTTGATATGCTTGCATTAGGTATACCTGTGGCATGAAGGGCCACATCATATTTCCCTTGCTTTAAACCACCACTGAGAAATACTGGTAGCATGAGAGAATCTGTGCTTAAAGGAAGCAAAAGTAGTTAATATGGCTGTAGTGTAGGGAGTAAAAAGGCAATGTGACAAGGGAAGAAGAAGGACAGGGAGACAGGACTCCTTCATAAAGAACCTTTAGGTTGCTATTCTAAGTGCGACAATGATTTTATCAGGGCTTGATATAGGGCTTTTAAAAATGTGTTTGATTTTGTTGTGGGGCAGAAGAAACTATAATGTAGAAGATAAACAGCAAATTAATAATGCTGTTAGAGGAAAAACAAAGATTCAACCATCCTTTTTTAAAGGTTAACATGTTCACTCTGCAAACGTCTGGTATCATATAATAATGCACTTTATTGGTTTGACAGCTATAAAAACTCTAGGACATAATTCCATGTGGTTTTCCCTTGTTTTTCTCATCTCTGAAATAAAGCTAAGTATCTCATTTGGTTATTATGAGAATTTAAAGAGACTTTGCTCGTAACTGTTTTTATATTCTTTTGTATAAAAGAAAATGGCTGGCTTAAATTCAATTTGTCTGTGAAACGACCTAGCCATTTTTATATATAGCTTTTAAGTCTTGTGTTAACTTGAATTATTCTGTTTATTTAGGTCTTAAGCCTGCTCAGGTTCTAAAGATGAAAGTAAATGGCTTTGGTGATTCAACCTTAATGACCTCCCTGTCATTTTTTTTAATCTCCAAGAAATTCGGGTTCTTTTTGTAACATGGAAGATATCTATGGAAGAACAGTTTATCCATGGTGACTGGCTGCTTTCTCTCTCTCTTTTCTCTCTACTACTTTTTGTTTTGAAAAATGTAAAACTCAAAGGAAAGTTGGAAGTCTAGATTCGTCAATTGTTTATATTTTACCACATTTGCTTTCTTTCTGTCACCTATCTACCTATGTAATTGTTTGCTGAATAATTTGAGAGTATGTTGCAGACACCATGACATTCCACCCATAAATACCTTAGACTGCATCTCCTAGGAACTAAGCATAACCACAATACCATCACAACACCTAAGAAATTGGACATTTATAGATTTAATATCATCTAATACACAGTTCATATTCTAATTTTTCCTAATTATTCCAGTAATGTCCACAGTAGCTGTTTTCACCTCCTGCCCGTCAATCCTGGATCCAAACAAAGATCATGTTTATGTTTAGTTTTCTTACTTTAGTCTCTTTAAATCTAGAACAGTTCCCCCAATTATATTTTGTCTTTTGTGACATTGATATTTTTGAAGAGTCTGGGCCAGATTTCTTGTAGAATTCACCTAAATATAGGTTTGTCTGATTGTTTCCTTATGGTTAGAGTCTGTTTAAATATGTTTGGCAAGAATACTACATAGATGATATGTGGATCTCCTTTTTAGAAAGCTCTCTGAGCCGTATTATGGAAACTACATATGGGATTGAAAGGTGTTAAATGGGGAAGCTGTAATAGTTATTTGGGTGAATGATATGGTGGCCTGAATTAGGGTAAAGGTGGTGGGGACTGAGGAAGGGAATTTGGGAAAGGTTTAGAAGATAGTCTTGATTAGCTCTGGTTGTGATAAATGATAGGGAAAAATCTAGGATAATTCTCAGGGTTACTGATAAATGACTATGTCATTCATTGATTCGGGGAATGTAAGAAACGTTTATTGGGGTGGCTGATGATTTTGTTTTTCATATGTACCATTTGAAATGCTCATGGATCATTTAGATAGAGATGATTGAGATTACCAGTCTGAAGTTCAGGAGATAAACCTTGGACTGGAGATTTAAATTTGGGACTAAAATATTAACTTACAGGTGGGAGTAAAGCCATAGGGATCAGTTTGCTTACAAAGAGTATTAGGTGAATAGTGATGGGATGATAGGGCATTCTTAGTTAAGATTTAGCCATACTTCAAAGTCTAGTGCTCTTTTCCTAGAATTCTTGTTTAGTTCTTCAGCATTTTAAGTTTTGAACTTGTTCCACTGATTTTGTCTTTAGTCACTAACTAAACTCATCACAGATTGCATTTGCTCCAGCTACACTACAGGATCACTGGCACTTACCCCATACTCATAGTGACCCATGTTTCATCCAGGTACCTTGGGTAAGTGTGGGGCTGTTTCCTCCAAATGAGCCACACTCCATTTGAGATGATACTGGAGTATGGAGATGGGAATGAAGGGTGCTAAATGATGAGGCACCCCCATCGTTACTTGGTTCAATCCCAGAATGTGCTGAGGCACATTATCCAAATCAACCAAACAATAAAAACAATCATACATCAACTGTGCATGTGCACATGTGTGTTTCTTCAATCCGGATTGCAATTCTGAGATGGAATTGTTCCAGATTGGCCTAGCAGAAAGTAAAGAAAGGAAACCCAAAGAATGTTTTCTCAGCCCCATGTAATGCTTTGACTTTATCAAACATGTGTGCTGTTTCTGCCTGGAGCCCTCAATATTTGGAGAAAACAGAGTCAGAACCTAATGATTCCTCCCCACTCCTCCAAGAAATCCTCTTCCAAGAAATCTTTTATACTTCCTCCACAGGTAGAAGCCTGAGTCACCAACGACACGAGAGTATTTTATTTACACTGTGGTCTTCTATTACCAAAAACCTTCCCATTCCCAACATGCTTAGACTCAAGTCAGGTGAATATCCACAAAATGGAAATTCTTATTCAGTGGCCTCTAAAGAGGAGATGAAGGAGCTTGACGATGTAAGAGGAGAAGGGAAAGCCTAAATAGTACTTGCAGGGAAAAGAAAGGCTGAGCCCAGTGGGGAAGGCTGATTTTCAGTTGCCAGTACCTGTTACTTCAGAACTGACATTTTCCAGATCTTACTTCAGGAAAGGCAACACCTGATTTCACTTAAAACTGCAGTATCTGCCCTGCTGCTTTTCCCTGACCAGGCCCATGCCTCATCAGCCAGAGCCATGAGGGCTACAAGAAAGATGTAGTTAGCGGGTGAGTGCGGATTGCGATGAGTGAGAACCTCTTGAGAGTTCTGATCTGATTGTGCAAGGGACTTAAGAGGTTTCTCCCACACACTAACACACATCAATAATATAGTCAAGTACCAGGAAGCAAATGAGAGAGCTGACACAATTATTAATCATAATGCTATATTTTGTTTTGATTGTTGTTGGTGTTGGTGTAATAGTTGTGGCTCTCTAGATTCTGCTTTCTTGAATCACCAACATTAATATGTGGAGCAGATAGAAATTTTTCTCTTAAACATTATATTAGCCTCACCAAAGAGAACTTTAAAAGTTGATCAGTGTACTAATGTTCAATTATTTTGTCTTTTTCTATTCTAAACCTTAATGTCTTCTCTGTCTTCACAGTAATTTTTCATGTACACACATACATACACACGTACATATGTGTGTACACGAATACATACAGTGAAGACAGAGAAAACATTAGGACCAGAATAAAATCTGTGTGTATATGTATGTATACGCAGTTGTAAAAAAATACTTAAAAATATATATGTTTATATGTATGTGTGTATACATATATTTACCCAAAAGATGATCCAAATTTCCTGATGTTAATTTAAATTTAATATATCTCAATTAAGGCTGGAATGAATCAAAAAGATTAAAATTGAAGCCAATATGGAAGATTTTAAAAGCACAAAAATATTTGCTTTGTAATTGAAGTTATCACTGAGATTAGCTATTCTTTCTTATAACCAGTATTTTAAACTCTGTATCTGGTAGATTGCTTGCCTCCACTTCATTTAGTTCTTTTTATGGAGTTTTCTCCTGTTGTTTAATTTGGAACATGTTTCCTTGTTTCTTCATTCTGGCTGCCTCTCTGTGTTTGTTTCTATGTATTAAGTAGATCTGTTACATCTACCAGTCTTGGCTGGGTGGCCTTGTCTAGTACGTGTCTTGTGGGGCCCAGTGGCATAATCTCCCTGGTTGCCTGAGCTGGATGTTCCTGAAGTGCCCCGTATGTGGATTATGTGTGCCCTCCTGTTGTAGGTGAGTCTTGATTGCTGTTGTCATGTCAGTCGGTGGGATTGACCCTCAGGCTTACTGGCTATGAGGATTGGCCATGACCATAGTGTATGAGTTACTGTGTGAGGGCTAACCCCTTGGGGTGGGATTTGTCCCAGAGGGCTCTAGCACCTGCTGAGACCACCCTTTGGGTGTGCCACTTGTGGGGTTAATCAGGTGGTGCTCTGTTGTAGTCTGGAGCCAGCCACCAGGTATATTGGTTTTGGAGCCTCTTAGAAGGGGTTCCCCATGCAGGCCAAGGTCAGCTGTTGCCTGTGACTGGCCTGGGGCTACCTGGTAGGAGCTACAAAGAGATCTTTGTTTGATTGCTACCTGTGTTGGACCTAGAGGCATGTGGGAAAGGCCATGCTGCGGACTAAGGCCGGCTGCCAACATACCAGGCCTGGGGAAGCTTAGCAAGAGGCCCAGGGCACCCTGAGGCCTGCTGGTCACCTGTCAGCTGCCCATATGGCTCAACTGCTGAAAGGGCTTTGGGCAGTACTCAATTTGGGTGAGGTGGTAGGGGTCTCAGGGAATCTCAGGGTGGGTTGAGTGGTATTTACCGGGTTAGTGCAGATTCAAATTGGGCATACGTGCTGAGCCTGGGGCCCACAGACTCCCAAGAATTGTCCAAGTCTGCAGCACAGGTCAAGCCCGACTGCCTGCCTGCCTCTGGGATAAATGTCTCCAGCAGTGAGCCAGCTGTGGTAAGCCAGGCTGGAGCCAGTGGATTTCACCAGGCCAGTGCAGGTTCAGATTTGGCCACGTAGAGGGAGGGCTCAACAAAGGAAAAATGATACCTGCCAGGTGGCTACATGAGAGGAGGGCTCAACTCAGGGACACTAGCTGCTGTCCCTCCAGCCCTCACTCTGAAGCCACTCAATTGCCTCTCCCTATATGTCTCTGGCACCTCCCAAGCCACTGTCCCTCCACTTGAGTCCAGGGTGAGTGCCTGCGAGTGAAAGAGTCTGTGTGCAGGCCCTTTAAGAGGAATGCCTGGGTTTTCCACAGCATTCCATCTCACCCAGCCAGATAGGATGGCCGCTGATTTTCACAGCCAGATGTTGTGGGAGCCCTTCTTCCCAGCCCTGGTGCTCTTGGCTGGGGAGCCTGGTGTGGGGCTGCAACCCCTCATTCCCTTTGGGGGACCTCTGCAGCCAAGATATCCCTTCTGATCCTCATGTGGGTGTGGGACCGGCCCATTTCACATCTCTGCCTCTTCTACCAGTCTTGACATGGCTTCTTCTTTATATCCTTAGTTATAGGTCTACTCAGCTAGACTTCAGATGATTTTTCTAGGTTCATTGTTCTATCATTTAGTTGTAATTTTAATGTCAGGAGAGGAGGCAAGAACAGAGTCTACCTACTCTACCATCTTAACTAGAACTCCTTGTTTTTGGTTATTGCTGACATATAAGACTGATCATCTCAACTTCATTGACAATGTTATTTATATGTATTACTATCATAAAATAATAGTTATATTGCTTTTTCATCTGCTAAAATTATTGTTCTATACCTTTTCTTCATTTTTTTCTTCTCTCTCTCATCTCTATCTCTATCTCTCTATCCCTCTATTTCTCTCTCTATATTGCTTTCTGTCATCTGTCTTGTTAGATATTTGATTATTTTATTAGTCTTTTAAAAATAAGCTTATGATATTGTATGATTTTCTGCTTTTTTAATCTTTCAATATTTATCTCCTTTTGATCAGATAAATGCTTATACCTTTTATTTATTTAATAACTTTAGCTCTATTGACTTTTTGCTGAGAAAGGTGAGGATTTAGCTCATAGCTACCTTCTTCTTTCTCTTTTCTTCCTAATATTTGATTGTTTTATGATATAAATATATTTAATAAAGGATAAATATTATGTTTATATTCACCAAACATATAAACCTATAATATATTAATGTATTTAAATATATAAATATTTTAGAATATCTATTATCATTATAACTTTAAATAATATATTTTAACTGCCACTTCTTGTTCTGCCTACTTTTGATAGTATTTCTTGATGCTCTGCTCTATAAATTGAAGGTATTAATACTGCTACTCTTTTATATACTTCCTCTTTCAAAACTCTGCCTTTTTCAGCAACACATTTACTTTTACCTTATCTTTGGTGTTATTTACATCTTATTCTTCAATCCCAACCAAATCCTCTATGCTTTACTATATAAAGTATCCAAAAATTTAAAAAGCAATAAAAAGGATTTACAGAATTATGCCATATAAAAGTCATTTACTGCTATGACAGGACTATGCTAGATTGACATTATCCACTTTATAGCCACTCAAAGAATTTTCCTATCATCACGGTCAAACAATTTCTCCTTTATACTTTTTTAACTGCTTAAGACCATGTCGCATTTCAGATTACTTTATATTTGAACTTGACTTTGTTATTCAGCTGTTTTATTTTCAAGTTTTTAAACTGCTTTTGTTTCCCTTACAAAATATGTCTTCCATGTTCACATATTTTTCTAACTCTTTCATCTAATGTAAGCTTATTCTCCTCTAGATTTTCTACATAAGTCTCATTCTTGGACCTTCCATTATTACTCTCTGAGTTCAATATACTTTCTCTGGACCTCATGGCTTCCTGTGTCGCTTAACTGAATTGCAACCTTAAGTAATTCCTTTAAGGGAGTGCATGTAAGTTACATTTTCTCAGTTCTTGTTTGAGGACTCCTTTTTTAATATTGAGGCATTTTATGGACACTCCACTTAAGACCAGTTGTAATTTTGGTTTCACTGATTAAGAAAATAAGTGAGGACAGGAAATTATTATGAATTCAATAACGTTTTTAAATATAATGTGTTTTCTGTTAACCCCAGAAGTATCTATAGCTATTCAGAAAGTATCAGCATATATGTATATGGCATATGTTATTTATTCATCCTAGACATGGAATAATGTCTGGAATTCTGCAGTAACTTGTCCATAGTTCTTGAGTTGGGAACTCAGTATGAGATAAGAATGCTTTTTACATTTTTAAAGAATTGTTTTAAAAAGAAGGGAAAGAGTATGTAAAAGAGTATGTGACCCACAAAACCTATTTATTACATGGCCCTTTACAGAAAAAGTCTCCTGTTTTAAAATAAAGGAAAACTTTATAGGAGAGAAACAGGTTATAGCTTACTGGACAACAAAGGGAAAGAATATTTCAGAGTGAGGAAACTGGATGAGTAAAAGCATAGAGGTCTAAGTATAACTGATAGTAGGATTCACTGGAGATTGAAAACAGTGCCATATCATCAAGCCTCTAGAAGTGATAAGATTCTTAGAGAA
Organism: Pteropus vampyrus; assembly: GCF_000151845.1. Lineage (NCBI taxonomy): Eukaryota > Metazoa > Chordata > Mammalia > Chiroptera > Pteropodidae > Pteropus > Pteropus vampyrus. The sequence continues at coordinate 162,256 of NW_011889129.1, read as the reverse complement.
ACTTGCATAAGCCCAGATAGAACAATGCACATGTTCTTTGTTTCACAACAACCAAGTGCTAGGTTGTATTGTTTGCTAACAGAGTGGGAAACCTTTTCATTCTAGAATTCATGTGAACTACACTCATAGAAATATTGGGGATTATATTCAAAAGAACATAGTTTATACAGAAGATTGAAGCAATGGCACTGAAGACTTAATAAAAGAACTTCTACAAAAGCATCTCCTTAAATTATATGCTAAATATTGCATATTAAGTATTTTTCAAATTTTCTTCTATTCCTTTCGATGTAGAGAGGTACAGGAAAGGACTATAGATTTCTGCCTAGATAAACCTTATTTATGTAGAAATGCAGACTTGATGAAAACTGAAAAATAAAAGTCTCACTCCCCTTCCTTACTTTCACTTCTCCTCCTCCCAAATTACGAGATCCCAAATTACCAGACTTAGCAATTTTGCTTTCTTACAACAAAATGATTATTCATATACCCTATATATATGTATATATATATATATAATATATGATTATGTATGTGTGTGCATATATGTATACATGATTATATCACTCAGAAGGATCATATTATACCATGAGAAGGGATGAAGAAGTACAAATTAGTAGTTACAAAACAGTCACAGGTATGTAGAGTACAACATAAAGAATATAGTCAATATTATTGTAACGATTGTGTTTAGTGCCAGATGTGTGCTAGAGTAATCAGAAGGATCATTTCATAAACTATATAAATGTCTAACCATTGTACTGTATACCTGAAACTAAAATAGGAAGAAAAACTTTTTAAAAATAATATAGCTCGATATTCTTTTCTTATAAATATATACAGATCTACTTTGTTCCTTTTAAAAACATTTTATATTGAATTTTAGGCTTATGGAAAAGTTCATCAAATTTTATGAACTCATAATGCATATATATGTCATAGAGTTTTCATATACTATTGATCCAGCTTCCCTTAACATTTGACATACCTATAATACAATTATAGAAATAAGAAAATAACATTGATGCAATATTATTAACTAACCTATAGGCCTTCCTTTTTCAAATTTGGCTTGTTTTCCCACTGCTCTCTTTTTTCTATTCTAGGATCCTATTTAGGACACTATGTTGCATTTAGTTGTCAAGTCTCCTTCAATCTCTGATTGTTCCTCAGTCTTTTATTCTTTTTCATGACCTGGACACTTTGAACAGTTATTTTGTAGAATGTACCTTTAATTTGGGTTTTTGATGGTTTCTAATAATTAAATTGAGATTTCACATATACGGTCATTTTACCTATTCTTACTTTTCTCAGGACTTCATATCAGTATCTTATGTCATAATGTCTACTAAGGTTAATTTTGATCACAGAAGTAAGATGGTGTCTGTCAGGTTTCTCTTCTGCAAAGTTACGATTTTTATCTCTGTAGCTAATATCTTTTAGGGAAATAATTTGAGGCAATCCAAATACCTTTGTTTTCATCATCAGGCTCTTGAATACTAATTTTAGCATCCATTAATGGTCTTGACTGCAAGAATTATTACTGAGGTGTTACCTAATAGCAATTTTATATATTTTTTAATTGGCATTCTGAGAGGAATAGCTGTTCCTTCTCTCTCCTTTATTTAGTTATTTATTTATACAAATAACTTGGTAGTTATTTTATTCTGTGGGTTATCATCTGATAATATATTTATTTATTTTATTTTGTTGTTCAAATTGTCTCAGCCTTGGCCATTGGTTAAGGTTGGCCCTTATGTCCTTTTGACATGTCTTTATAATTTTTGAGCACTTCCTTACTTTCTGGTACCACAAAATGTTCTAGGCTCATCCGTATTATCTCCAACTTAGCTCTGGCACCAGCCTTTTCTCCAAATACCTTGATTTCTTTTATTAGAGATTGGTATTTAGGAACCAAGATCTGGGTGCTAGGTGTGCTCATTGATACTGGAATGGATTGCTTCCAGGACTGCTCAGATATATATCACACCCATATACACATCTATATTTCTATATCTCTCCATCTGTATGTACATTAAAAACCATGAATTACATTGATAACTCCAATTTCAGTTCAACTCCACAGAGTTTATTCTAGCCTTCTCCCTTTCCTTATTGGAATCTCTTTCTGTAACATAGATTCTTTATAATTTGTTTAACCAGTTCCCATTTGGTAGGCATTTGGGTTGTTTTTAGCTGTTGGCTACTTGCAATGATAATCATTGTACATATATATTGGAGAAATTTTTCAATATATTTATTGCAAGTATGTGGGGGGGGGTGTATTAGTGTCTAATGGTGGAATTACATGGTGTAAGGAAATGTACATTTAAAATTTTGGTGGATATTTACAAACTATCTTCAAGAAATACTGTCTGCATCTTTTAAAATCATTTTCTTAAGGGCAAATTTCTTAAAAGCAATCCTAGCTTGTTTACTAATGTCAGTGTCTCTGTTACTCTTTTCCTGTCACCATTTAGATGGACCTCTGATTCCATCACTATACTTACTGGCATTTAGTTTTCCCTTTAATCTAGTTAAATTGATTAATGTAGTCTTTAATCTCTAGCCCAGAGCCTTCTGATAGTGTTGTAACTTTTATTTGCAGACATTTCTGAAGTCTTATTCTCCTTCAACAGCTTCAGTCAACTTACAGACATTTATGCTGATTTCTTTATAACCTAGTTAAGGCTTAATTACCTTGACTAAATGGAAGATGTTTCTCTTTATATTAAAATTAGCTCTTAGCTTAGATATATCTTCACTCTTTGCAAAATGGCTGTTTTTCCCCTAAGCAGTTTTCAAACTGTTCTCTCTTAATAGCTACAATTAAAAATGTCTCCCTTCTAATTGGCTGTACTCACTAATTCAAATGGTTCCCCATTAACTGATGGTTTTTTTCTAAATTAAAAGAGGCAGAGTTGGTTCAGAGTTCACCTCACTATGTTTGACTCTTACATTTCTTTCCAGCTTCCACTAGAAATTCCTGTTACTCCATTCTCTATTGGATTGTCAGCTATGCCTCCCCTGTATTATTCACTCCAAAGTGAACATTTAAAGCAATGAGGATATCATTTTAATGTATTTAACAGAATGGAGTAATAGACATAATCTAGAGGGAATTTGCTACAACAAATAGTGATTATTAAGTTTGGATGTTTAGGGTGTAGACAGATTGTAAATGGCATTGAATGGGCCTAAATAACACCTGTATGATTAGATATTTATTAAAGCTTATTGTGTATCAGACACGGAAATGGATGCTAAAAAAGTAGACGTGGTACCTTCTCTTTGGCAATTACTCCAGTCTAATGTTAGAGAGGGAGGCAGAGCTGAACAGTGATAGCATGGTTGGCTATTGCTGTAATAAGAGTTGATCAATAGCTGGGAGAGACCAGAGGAGAGGGACCCCCAGTATCTCTACCTTAAGGAGTCAGGGAAGACCTCACAGAGAAGGCCATTGACCTAGGCTATAAAGAATGAAGATGAGAGTAGGAAGAATATTCCAGGCAAAAATTAAAAGCTAAGAACAACAGGGAGCCACAGAATAATGTGGAATGATGGGGAATACTAATGTGGCCCAAATTTTATCAGACTGGTATTTGACAAACTTTTGACAATTGTAAGCAAGTATCACACAAGAAACATGTATTTGTTTTAAGGACTCAGTCCAATCTTATTCATTTCTAAACTGGCACCCCCCCCCCAAAAAGGCTAAAACGCTTTCTTTGTGACTATGGTGTTCTTTCTAAACCTTCATGTGAAGGGAGAGTTGTTTTTTCTGTGTGGGTAAAGACTTAGACACATGATCCTACTCTTAGTTAAGTTTTTGGAGGACAGTACTGGTGACTCCAAAAGGGGAAATTGGTGCTGAGTAGTATAGAGTAGTGTCAGCTTATTCTAATTATGAATACAGGATAATATGAACAGATTATCAAATCACATGACCAACAAAATATAGAGATCAGTCACACTTGAGCAGAGCTCAATTAATACTTTGGTGTCAGTCCTCTAAAGCAGCTGCCCCACCTCCTTATGACAAGGGAGGAAAATATAATGGAAAAGGCCCTGTTTGGGGTAGAGTTAATACTGGGATGACATCCTAGATATTGCATTATATAGTAGTTTTAATGCTTCATCTTGATAGAACTCTGGAGAGTCACATGGGGAAGCCAAAATTACTTAACAGATCACTATTTAATGCCCAAGTGACACTTATGGCTCCATAATTTCTATAGAAGAGGAACTTAGAGGTGACTGTCGGTTTGGAAAGTGAGAGATGGAGCCAGGTCTATAAGCTTTGTTGTAGATACACTTTACATAAGATTAAGAAAAAGTTAATCGACCCTGTTAAAGATTGGGGGCAGGGAGTTAGGGTAACCATTATATTAGGGGAAATAAGCAAAATCAGGATAAAAGAGGGAGAAACCAATTTTGGAGAGGGAGTCAAGGAAGGTGAGAATCAAAAACGTAGGTGCTCAGCAGAAAAAGGAGCAGGGGCAAGGACTGGAATAGGCTGCTTTGAGGACATTGGTATCAGTAAGTCAGAAAATCCCTTGACATTTCCACTCTCCCTCATTTACAGCTCTGTACCTCTCCTAACCTTTCAAAATATTTTACTTGGAATTATATCTTAAGTTGATAGTTCTCCCTTGACTCTGGATTTATATATTTTGCCCACTCAAATTCTTTACTTCTATGTCTTATATGGCATCTCAAACTTAATATGTCCCAAAACAAATTTTGATCTTCGTCTTTGCCTTTTCCCATCTCCCATACTTCCATACTTCCTTCTTCAATGTCAAGTTCATCCTTCTGCTGCTTAAGCCAGAAACTTTGGAGTTTTCCTTAAATCCCCTTTTTTCTCATACCCCCACATCCAACCCTTCAGCAAATCTTAGCAGCTCTATCTTTAAAACAATCCAGGAACCCAACCACTTCCACCACTCTGCTGTTACCACCCTTGTCCACACTGTTAACATCCTCTGCCTGAATTATTACTGTAGACTCATAACTACTTTTTCCTTGCTCTCCTTTTGCCCTCTATTCCCTTTCCAGTCTCTTTTCAGTTCAGCAGCCAAAGCAGTGCTTTTAAAATGTGAATCGGGTCATATTCAAAACCATCCAGTGGTTTCCTACGAAATTCCAGTTAAAAGCCAAAGTCTTTACATGGCCACTAAGGTCCTACACAGTCTGGACCTGCTACCATTCTCATCTCCTCTCCCAGTGCTCTCCCTTTCACTCATTCTGGGGCGGCCATACAGCCCCTTTTCTGTTCTTCACATTCATCAGTCTCATATCTGTCATGAACCTTCACCTTTACTATACTCTCTACCTGGAATTCTTTCCATAGTTATCCACTTGACTTACCCTCTCACCTATTTAGGGTTGCTGTTCAAATATTACATTATCAGTGAGGCTTATTTAAAATAGTATATCACTCCCATTTGTTCTCTACCCTGCTTTACCTCTCCATGTCAACCCACACCACAGTTAAACTAAACATAAACTCCATGAGGCTAGGACCCTTTTTCTCTTTTGTTCATTGCTATAACCCTAGAGTGTATAATATTGCCAGGCATATATTAGGTAATCAGTAAATATTTGTTGAATAAATGAATAAATCCTACAAGAAATTCTAGCGACCAGTTGCTGAGATAAACGAGAGTTGGACTGTTTTGTTTTTAAAGTGCCAGGTCCTTAGGAAACTAAAGAAAATGGCTATCATTCATATCTTTGTGTGAATTCAATGATCTTATCTGTTTGTAATATAAAACTGAGATTAGCCTCATAAAAGAAATGGCTTTTTGGCAAAATGAGGTCTTGGGTTTTGTTTTTTAAAAACTTACCTCTGGTGCTTCTCTAGTAACTCCTTTGTTTCTTTTCTTCCTGTTATTACCACAGAACTTCAGCAAGTAAGTTAAATATACCAGAGCCTATTCCTTTTTCTCTACTGCTCATTACATTCACACTCCCACCCTAAATCTAGTTCCTAACCTCACTGTTTGATTAACCATAATGGATGGGTTTTTTTTTCCTCAGTCTTTTTTCTCCTCAGTCTCTCACCAATACCTACTGTCATTCACCAGCACCTCCTGACATTGGTGCCTTAAGACTACATTTCTATGTTCTCCTCCTTCTCTGCCCCCTTTTTTCCCTTTTTTTTTCTTGACCTTAATATGTAGACATTTCTTTAGATTTTGTCCTTCAGAAACCTCAAGAGCTTTCACAGCGTCAATTACTATCACACAATATATACGACTCCTAAGCCTATTCTCTCTTACCTCTCAGGCTCCAGATCCTCATCTTCAACTGCCTGCTAGACAAGGCTCCTTTCAATTATATTCATAAGAAATGTCAGGGAACCTGACTAGAGGACATAGAAGCATTGGCACCCTCTGGTGGAGAGAGCAGAAAGTCATCTTTAAGTATCTGCTTCCTTAGATGGCACCTAATAGCAGATGTTGCAAGGAAGATTACATTTGTTGAACATCTACTAAATGCTTTTTATTCAAACATATGTAATTTTCTAATAAACTCTAGAGTACGTCTCTTGAGCTAGCAATAATAACTATTAGATCTCTTTTGGGGACCTCTCAATTTCTTACTAGACCACTTACATGCAACAAAAAGGATTTGGGTTATGAGAACTCTTCAGCATGATTTTAAGGCAGGAAATTGCTCTCTGATGCTGTGAATGATATAATGAGATACAGAACCAGCCTTAAGGAACTTAATAGTTTAACTGGGAAACAAGCCATTCACTCTGGAAAAGTGACTAAAGCAAGAGGTAAATCCCAAGGTAAGACAATGTCACAGGCGATGTCACTAGGCACTCAGATGTCAATAAATGGTATAGATGCTATGTTTAGAGATGGTCACGATCACTGTAGGGAGGTTGCTGTGTTCAAGAATGACTTGATACAAGTCAAACTTATTGTTAATGGAGTATTTTCCAAACTTCTAGAACTCTAATTCTCAATTTTTGCCATGTTAACAAACCATCTATATTGTTATTTCTCCACACTTTTCTTTAGGCTGACACTTTTTTTTAAGTAAATACCTTTTGCCTTGTCTTAAACCATTAAAACTACAAAATCACAGCTTTAATGTTCTTTTGTGTTTGTTTTTCATAAGCACAGGAAATCCTCATTTTATGGAGATAATTGTAGTAAGTACTCACTTAAATTGTTGATAGGTTCTGTAACTTTCAGCAAAACAATGTATAATAAAACTAACTTTACCATAGGCTAATTGATATAAACAAGAATTAAGACCCTAGACCACCTATAACATCTCATCAATGTTATAACAAAATAGCATTAAACAAAACGACATTATTTGAGGACATGCTGCAGGTCTAGAAAAAGGCCACTTAAAAGGGATCAATCTACCTAAAAAGAATATTGATCATTTGTATTAAATTTTGGTGAAAAAGTTTTAATAGGATTTTAGTTTATAAATGAAACTAAAAATGTTCATTGCAGTATTATTCATGGTGGCCAAGACACAGAAACAACTGAAGTGTCCTTCGATAAATGATTAGATAAAGACTATATGGTACATATATACAGTGGAGTACTGTTCAGCCATAAGAAAAGATGAAATACTGCTATTTTCAACAATATGGATGGATCTTGATTTTATCATTCTAAAACCAAAAAAGTTGAGAATCATATGATTTCACTCATATGTCAGATATAAAACTGAAAGCAACAAATGAACAAGACAAAAAAGCAAAAACTCATAGAAACAGACAAGTTTAGAGGTTATCAGAGGGTAAGTGGGGGAGGTAGATAAGGATAAAGGGGGTCAAATATGTGGTGACAGAAGGAGATCTGACTTTGGGTGATGAATGTACAATGCAATATACATATGATGTATTATAGAATTGGACGCTTGAAACCTACATAATTTTATTAACCATTTCACCTCAATAAATTTACTTAAAAAAGAAACTAAAAATTATGAAAATAAATGTATTTTACTATATACTTAAATTATAAGCTACTGTTGAAATTATAAGCAATTTGAATGAACAAAATATTATTTTATTAAACAGTGAGTATTTTTCTGATAAAATAATTTAACTTTTTTGGCACATCATAAATATTAAAAGACTTCAAAATAGACTTCTCAATCTTTTAATATTCAAATTATTTTGTGATTAACCTATTTAGTTGTCTTTGTGAGTTATCTCTTGTTCAGTTAACTGATCTAATTCTTCTAAATTCTTATTTGTTAGTAGATTTTCATGTAATCTGAGCAATTATCAGATGATTTTTTTTTTTACCTCATAAAATTCTGTCTCTTTTGCTCAGATCCGCAACTTGGCTTTCTAATAGATTTATATTGTGTTTGCATTATATTGGAGAAATTGAAAACATTATTGATTTGCTTAGTGAGGATGGTGCCAACTGGAAGGAATTTTTTAAGTCAGTTTTCAATTCAACAGTGAATATTTTGGTGTTAAGATGACTTTTTATTTCCTCATGCATCTTTTCACTCTAGGACAGCTTTGGCAAACATTTTATACTGGAGAAACACTTGAAATACTTTCCAAGTCTCAGGGAACCTCTAGATAAAATTTATATCTAAAGTTTATATATATCAATGTGATCATTTAGTTGTAGACATTTTAATCCAATAATAATTACCAATGGTCTGTAAAAAAGGCAGTGATTTTTTTTTTTTTTTTGAGGATCTGTTTAGTTGGGCCCACTTCTTAGCCTATTCTTTTGTAGGTTCCCCCTCTCCACAAAGGATACCAACTCTAATGTAGATATCCTTTGGTATAGATAGAAGAAACTTCAGATAATTATTACTCAGTTTTTTTGTATCTTAGTCAAGTAGGGCTAAGTCTTATCACAAATTTCTATCATACAGATGCTATCAAGGTGTGGTATGTGATATATGGTTAAGTGCAAGGATAAGTTTTTCCCACCTATTAAAGCTAAAAGTGACTTTTTAGACAACCTTTCCTGAAAAAAAGTAGTTAACTTTCTTTTTATGAATTTGAAGACTTATAAGGGAAACACAATATGTTGTTGTTAAATAACTGATTTAAGCCAAAATGGATTATAATTCTTCTAAAGGTAGGCTCGTTAGGTTTATTTAAATAAAGTTTATGAATTTATTTTAATTAATGTTGTTTTCAGTATGAAGATAAATTAACAATGTTGAATAATAAAGTTACAAAAACTATATGTCAAAGCAATATGAATAAGATTATAGCCTGAGTTTGGAGAAACATGGCAGAGTAAGAGACATCCTCAGATCTCTCCTCTTGAAACAACAATAAACTGAATATCTAAAACTCGACAAAAAACACCCCAACTGCACACCAGCACGTCTGAGCGTGGGATCTGCGCATAAGAACTATGACAGGTCAGAACCCCGAGTGTCAAGCGGAGGACTGGAAGAAAGAAAGAAGCTGCCTTTATCAGCCACTGGAGCTCTCTGTAGGAGGAGGGTGAAGGGAGACAGTGCAGGGAGTTCCTCAACAGCCCTGCCTAGGAGTGCTGTGAGCTCCATGTGGCCGGTGGCAGGGCCCAGTCATCAGGGCAGAAAGCAGAGAAGCAGGACAGCAGAGAAACAACAGTTGATTTTTACCAGCTGCAGTTGCAAAACTGGGGCTGAGCGGCAGCCCTCAAACCCCAGCCCAGAGGGCCCTTCCCCTGATATCCTCCGAGACTGAACACCACGGAGCCCAAGGGAATCTGAGCAAACGATACCAAAACTGTCACTAACACTGACAGGGACTGAGACTAAGGGTAGTGAGCACAATTAAACATCTATAAGGAAAAGAAGGCATTATTAAGGCTTTATGTAAAGCAGGGATCAGGGAGGCTTAGACTCCACCTACTGGAAAGCAAAAGAAAAGTGCCTTCTTTGCAACAGGCTAAAGAGAGACCTTTATATAATAAATTATCTTTCTGGAAAAACAACAGAATACACTTCTATTAATGCCCAGGAAAAGAAATAGTCCATTAAACACCATGAACAACCAAAGTGACAAGACATCTCAGAAAGAAAGAGAAAAATCTCCAGAAAATGAGCTTACAGACATAGAAATCTGCAACTTAAATCACAGCGAATTCAGGATGATACTTCTGAAAAAACTCAATGAGTTCCAAAACTAGTCATATCAACAATTTCAGAATTTGAAAAAACACCTAGATGAGCAAAATTAGTTATTTATCAAGGAGATTGAAACCCTCAAAAAGAATAGAATAGATCTTCTGGAGATAAAAAAAAAAAAACACACACTGCAAAAGTTGAAAAATTAAATAGCAAGCTTGGGAAATAGAATCAACCAAATAGAAGAAAGGATCAGTGATATCGAAGACAGAAATCTAGAAAAAAATCAGAAGAAAGAAGAGAGAAACCGAAGAATGAAAAATAATGAAAGAGAAATACAAGAACTAGCTGATACCACCAGGAGAGGAAACATAAGAATAACGGGCATTCTCAAAGGCAAGGAAAAGGAGCAGGGACTAGAAAGCATTTTCAAACAAATAGTGGATGAGAATTTCCCAAACCTAAGGAACGAGCTGGAGCTTGGAATTCAAGGAGTTCCAAGAAAGATACTGAGGGATGCTTCATAATGATAAAGGGAATCATGCACCAAGAAGATAAAACACTTATTAATATCTATGCTCCCAATCAGGGACCCCCAAAATATGTAAAGCAATTACTAACAGAACTAAAGGGAGAAACAGACAAAACACTATCATAGTAGGGGACATAAATACCCCACTGTCAGATATGGACAAATCATCCAAACAGAAAATCAATAAGGAAATAACATCTTTAAATGGCACATTAGACACAGTTGACATTTACAGAGCCTTCCATCCCAAAACAGCTGCTTATATATTCTTCTCTTCTCTAGTGCACATGGAACATTCTCAAGAATCGACTACATACTGGGACACAGAGATAGCCTCAACAAATATAAGAGGGTTGAAATCATACCAACCATATTCTCTGATCATAACACTTTGAAACTAGAGATCAACTGCAAAAAGAAATCAGGAAGAACCACAAATACATGGAGATTAAACAACATGCTATGAAAGAATAACTGGGTCAGAGAAGAAATAAAAACAGAAATCAAGAGATACATAGAAACGAATGATAATGATAGTACAACATACCAAAACTTTTGGGACATGGCAAAAGCGATCATAAGAAGAAAGTTCCTATCATTATGGACATATCTCCAAAAACAAGAATGAGCCCAAATAAATGACCTAATGCTTCATCTTAAAAAACTAGAAAAGGAAGAACAAATGAAACCTAAAGTCAGCAGGAGGCAAGAAATAATCAAAATTAGAGCAGAAATAAATGAAATCGAAAACAAAATATCAGTAGAAAAAATAAATGCAACCAAGAGCTGGTTCTTTGAGAAGGTTAATAAAATTGACAAAACCCTGGCTAGACTCACTAAAGAAAAAAGAGAAAGGACACAAATAAACAAAATCAGAGATGAAAGAGGGGAAATTATGACTGACACCACAGAAATACAAAGAATCATACAGGAATACTATGAAAAAGTATATAACACCAACTTTAATAACCTAGAAGAAATGGACCAGTCCTTAGAAAAATACAATCTTCCTAGCTGAATCAAAAAGAACTGGAAAATCTAAATACACCAATCAGCAGTATGGAAATTAAAACGATGACCAAAAAATCAAAGCCCAGGACCAGATAGCTTCACCAGTGAATTCTATCAAACATTCAAAGATTTAAAACCTATTCTCCTCAAACTATTCCAAAAAATCGAAGAGGAGGCAATTCTTCCCAGATCATTTTATGAGGCCAGTATCACCCTGATACCAAAACCTGGTTAAGATAACACCAAAAAAAGAAAACTATAGACCAATATCTGTCATGAACACAGATGCAAAAATCCTAAATAAGATACTAGCAAACCAAATACAGCAACATATTAAAAAGATTATACATCACGATCAAGTGGGCTTCATCTCAGAGGCACAGGGATGATTCAACATACACGAATCGATTAATGTGATACACCACATCAACAAATTAAAAAATAAGAATCATATCATATCGATAGATGCAGAAAAAGCCTTTGACAAGATAGAGCATCCATTTATGGTCAAAACACTTAACAAAGTCTGTATAGAAGGAAAGTACCTTAACATAACAAAGGCTATATATGACAAACTCTCAGCCAACAATATACTGAATGGTGAAAAACTAAAAACCTTCCTTCTAAAGTCAGGAACAAGGCAAGGCTGTCCACTATTGCATTGTTATTCAATATAACATTGGAGGTCCTAGCAAGGGCAATTAGGCAAGAGAAAGATATAAAAGGTATCCAAATAGGAAATGAAGAAGACAACTGTCACTATTTGCAGATGACATGATTCTCTATATAGAAAACCCTAAAGGCCCCACAAGAACAGTACTAGAAACAATAAGCAAATACAGTAAAGTTTCTAGAAACAAAATCAACGTTCAAAAATCCATAGCATTCCTATACTCTAATAATGAAGTATCAGAAAAAGAAGTGGAAAAAATAATTCCTTTTGCAATTGCAGCAAAAAAAAAAAAAAAAAAAAAAAAAAAAAAAACTAGGAATAAATTTAACGAAAAATGTGAAGGATTTATGTAATGAAAACTACAAGTCCTTATTAAAGGAAGTTGAAGAAGATACAAAGAAATGGAAAGATATTCCATGTTCTTGGATTGGAAGAATCAACATAGTTAAAATGACTATATTATCTAAAGCATTATACAGATTTAATGCAATCCGCATCAAAATCTTATTGGCATTTTTTGAAAGAAATAGAACAAAAAAATCTTCAGATTTGTATGGAAGCACAAAAGACCCCAAATTGCCAAAGCCATCCTGAGAAAAAAGAACGAGGCTGGAGGCATCACTCTGCCCGACTTCAAATTATACTACAAAGTGACAGTAATCAAAATGGCATGATATTGGCAGCAAAACAGACACACGGACCAGTGGAACAGATTTGAAAGTCCAGAAGTAAACCCATATTTATGTGGGCAAAAAAACCCCAAAAACATTCAGTGGAGAATGGAAAGCCTCTTCAATAAGTGATGCTGGGAAAACTGGAAAGCCACCTGCAAAAGAATGAAACTAGACTGTTGTCTGTCACCACACACCTAAATTAACTTTAAATGGATTAAGGACCTGAATATAAGACCTGACATAATAAAATGCATAGAAGAAAACATAGGAACTAAACTCAAGGACCTTGGACTTAAAGAGGATTTTAGGAATTTGACTTCAAAAGCAATGGAAGTAAAAGCTAAAAGAAATGAATGGGACTACATCAAACTAAAAAGCTTCTACTCAGCAAAAGAAATCATCAACAAGGTAAAGAGAGCCATCCGAACTGGAAAATATATTTGCAAGCAACACCGCTGATAAGGGCCTAATATCCAAAATCTATAAAGAAGTCATATGACTCAATAACAACAAAAAAACAAATGATCCAATCAAAAAAAATGGGCAAAGGACCTGAACAGGCACTTCTCCCTAGATGATGTACAAATGACCAACGAATATTTGAGAAGATGTTCAACATCGCTAGCTATTAGGGAAATGCAAATCAAAACCACAATGAGATACCATCTCATACCTGTTCGAATAGCTATAATCAACAGAACAAGTAATAACAAATGTTGGAGAGGATGTGAAGAAAAAGGAATCCTCATACACTGCTGGTGGGACTGTAAATTGGTACAGCCACTATGGAAAACAGTATGGAGGTTCCTCAAAAAACTAAGAATTGATCTACCATATAATCCAGCAATCCCTCTACTGAGTATTTACCCCAGAGAGTTGAAACCCCATATCCAAAAAGATATTTGCACACTGATATTCATAGCAGCATTATTCACAGTGGCCAGGACATGGAAGCAATCAAAGTGTCCTTTGATAGATGATTGGCTAAAGAATCTGTGTTACATATATACAATGGAATATTAGCCAGAAGGAGAGATAAAATACTGCCATTTGCGACAACATGGATGGACCTTGAGATAATCATGCTAAGCGAAATAAGCCAGATAGAAAAAGTTGAAAATCACATGATATCACTTATATGTGAGATATAAACCTCAAAGCAACAAATGAACACGACAAATAACACAGAGACTCATGGACATGTACTATAGACTAATGGTTACCAGAGGATAGGAGGTTGGAGAAGAGGGGGTAGGTAGATGGTTAAAATGGGTCAAATAGGTGGTTACAGAAAGAAATCTATGAGAGGTGAACACACAGTATAAATATATATATGCCTTACTGTTAAAGTGTACAGCTGAAACTTATTGGATATCGTTAACCAATGTCACCATAAAAAATTAATTTAAAAAAAAGATTATAGCCAAAGACAAATTTTATATAAAACTTTGAAAAACTCATTTTCTTACTGATTGGCATGATTAGGCTCATGTAGATAATTATAAAATTAATATACATATGTGTTGGTTCATGATGACTTTAATAGGCCTATAAATGCATTTTAATTTTAATTGTTATTTTGGAACTAAAAATAAATAATTAAGTTTATTTCTTTAATGTGAAACCTATACCTTTTGTTGTTGTTGCATATTGTTGCTTGATTCTGGGTTGAATGTGAGAAAGTTCCCATGGATGTTATTTTCAACTGAATGAGACAATTTCTGCCCTTGTACTTAATGCCTCTTTAAAAATACTTTCTTATACGTCTAAGATAAAAATGGCAGCCCCCCACTCCCATCCCACTTCAAAACTGATAATAAACTCAACCAAATGATCATGGTCCCACTTTATAGGTCCAGGCGATCTATAACAATTACTAATGTGGCACCTTCATCACTCTGCATCATCTTTTGTGGAATACCCTAGTGACATCTTGTGGAACTACCCCCTCATGTTCCAGAGAACCCTATTTGAGAACCCTGCTCTAGGGACTTAGTTAATGAATACTGGGATAATGTGAACTCCTGTACGTAATTATTAATCTATTTTTTTTTTATCTGTATACCACTTAAAGTCATGTCATCCATACCTTGAGAAACACTGCCTACCAAGGACAATTAAGATCTGGATATGTTTAAAAGAGGAAAAAGGGCATGCCAAATGAGAGTAATTAGAGCAAAGGCCAATGGGTAGGAATTTTATGGTAAATAGAACTGGCTGACACCAACAAAGAACTCGTTGACAACAATAGAGAGGCCTGAATTTGATGGGGAAGGGTGAAATATTGAGTTGTAGAGGTCTTGAACTAACTATGGAAGAAAATGGTCTTGAAAATCCACTAAGGTTTTTAGGGTGAGTAAAGCTGATGAAAATTATCGGGGGAACATAAATCTGACAGGATAAGAAGAATCTAGAGGTAGACGTGCATGTACAGATATGGAAATGAGAGCCAGAAATAGAATGATGGCAGTAGAAATAGGAATGTGATGGGTATGGGACACAGGTGAGTAGAGTTGATGGTATCTGAGATCAACCTGAAAACGAGCATATTTATACTAATGGTTATGGTATTTCCATTCCTAGAAATATTAATACTGTGGAATTGGGCAAAATTTTTTTGGAAGTGCTGCTAGGCTGAGCTATTTTTCTAGACTCACCGGGCAGTCCTTTTTTGGCCTTGTCTCCCGACACTATTCCTATCATTTCATAAAGGAGTACAGACCCAGTAGTGCCAAATCTTCTGATTTTTCAAGAAAAAATAGAAATCTAGCTATTTTATAATATCTTCCCATTTTAAAATGTTAGCAGTTGAGTTTTTGTTTTAGTTTCTTTTATTTGTTTATTTTTTTTGTAAAACATACTGTGGAGTAGGCTTAGTTGCCAAATTTCAACCTTTGTCTGGAATAGTGTGTGCTGCTTTCTAAAGTCATCTAGAAATGTATCATGAACCAAAAGTTAATAGTACCTTTTAGAATCCTTTGTGTAATGCCTATTAGCAGGTAGCTCATAGAAAGGCTTTTTGTAGTAGCTAATATTTTTGTTTGGTTGAAATGTTGATTTGAATGTTACAAGCCTTTCTCTGCTTCTTCCCAGCCAGGTCTCTAGACAAACTTTATAACTTCGCTGATTGCTCTGGACTCCACCTGATTTTTGCTCTAAATGCACTGCGTCGTAATCCCAATAACTCCTGGAACAGTTCTAGTGCCCTGAGTCTGTTGAAGTACAGTGCCAGCAAAAAATACAACATTTCCTGGGAACTGGGTAATGGTAAGTAAGGATATTATTTCTTCTGAATTGACAAGATAAAGGATAGCAAATAAGTTGGCCCGAAATATAGTCTGTCAGACCATCTCTAGTTCACTAGCCCAAAAACCATTTGGGATGTTAGCCACTGAGTTGACCTTCCAAATAGTAAAAGACAAAATACTGAAGGGCGGTAGATTTAGTGAGTCCACACCATTTGCATCTATACTCATCCCTAGTTACCCCATTCCAAATATGAGGAAAAAGTCATATGTGATTTATAACTAACAAATTGATGTTAAACAAGGTACAACCTGTGTGAACAGCCTGAGGTGCATTTTACAATGTGTGTTCTACAAGGTGACCCTTATAATATTTCAAAAGAGCTTGGCCGAATATATTGGGGGGCTTCTCTATAGTATATACACCTCCGGAAGGTTCATAATATACATTAGCATGCAGGAGATGTTAAGAAGTCCTGCTGTGATGAAATTTATGTAACTTTTTTTTAACCCAGCATTTCTTAAACCTTTTATCCAGGATTGGTTTTACGGGTGTACAACCTGTGCAGTCAAATATATCCCACACTTAGAAGAGACCCATGCTTGGCTTAATGATCTACTAATGATCTAATAATTTTGAAATTATTTCTTAATTTTTTAACAGGGAGACCCACATTTTCATTTTTCACCGGGCTCTGCAAATTCTGATTCTTTAATTAAAAGACATTTTGGAAAACCTTAGAACAAGACAATTGATTCTAACAAATCAAGATTTCTGTTAAAATTATTGTAACAAATTGATATCAATATTTTTGTTCATGGCCTCGTATATCTATAGCTAACCCAAATTTGTTTGGAGTGCCATGTATGAGGGCCTTATAAGAATAAGTGTCCTATTGGCCTATCTGTAGCCATTAACTAGAATGTAGTTTTCAGGTTTTTTCCTCTTTTCCTTTCTCTCTTCCTCCCCGGAGTGGGAAAATTGGGGAAGAGTTAGGAACCAGACAGAGAGCCACTGAGCTAAACAGAAGATGCTTTGGCTATAGAGGGGAAGTGCTGGGGTAGCCTGAGGTTGTTCATCTTCCCAACCTGTCTGGGTACATACATTCTGTGACAAGAGCAAGAATGATAGAATTAGCTTTGAACTAGGACAAATTATTACATAGTAGGCAAAGTCTTTTACTGATCTCTCCCCTTCTCATCTTCTATTTTATACTCCTTGACATTCTTTGGTATTTTATGTCGTCTGCTCATGACCATCCTCCTAACCTTACCCTGCTGCAATATCAGACTCCACCCAGCTTAGCTCTCTTCCCCAAACAGAATAAACTATTCTTCAAACAGTGCATTCTCCAAACAGGGCATTAAACCTGTCATGAGGGACCAATTAGGTGTAATGTTTAAAATGGGTGAGTATAAGACAGCAAGGAGTGGTAGGGCCTCTGATGAACTAGAGAATACATGCTCTGCCTAAAGGCTGAAGGCTTTATTTTTGTTTGCTTAAAATATTGTGCTACTTAAATACCATTGGTTTATTTTTTAAAAATCAGCTAGTTCTAGATAAACCCAAAGCAATCAAAACATACCTATAAGTAATTGATAGGTAATAATTTCTCCAGGGTTTTTGGCATCGCTGAATGTGGGAGCTTGCTAAACTAAATAAATCTTTAATTAGTATAAATGGAGTGATACCAATTTCTATATATACCTATCCATTCCAGACAACTGAGAGCTTCCCTTCCCATCCACCTCCTTCCCCAAAATTATGCTACATAGTTTGGAGATGGAGCTAATTACATTTTTAAAATGCCGTTTAGTCCACCTTAGCCACACAACACTTGATTACCATCATCAAATTTTTATAGGGAGGAGAAAAGGCACAGTGACAGATAAGAAAATAAATAAGTATATAGATAGGAAAATAACCAAATCTATTAACTTAAAAATTCAATAAAGTAGAAAATATCTGGAAATGTTTTTATGAACATTTCTATCCAGGATGACACAGATGATGTTTGAGTCTCTAGTCAAGAAGACTAGAGTTTGTCCTTTCTCCTCCCACTTTCCTTTTATTTTAAAAACTGCATTTCTGATTTTTTGATATGACTAATAAATAGTCTGCCCAACTCAACATACCTTTTAGGGTTTGAGGAAGACTTTTTTGCTGCTTCTTCTAATTTATTTTACAACTACTGATAGTTTTTCTTGTGTTAGAATTATATCCCTTAAGATATCTTGTGTATTCTGCTCACAACTATTCTGTTGTATATTCAGACTCTTCCCCTTCAAAAATTATCTGCATGGCCATCCTCCTGGCCTAGACTTGCCTTTCCAAACTTTTATCTATTTTCTTCTTGTAACTTTATCTTTCTGTACAGAGGTAATAGTTTAATTATTATATCTAGATTTAGGGAGAGCCAGTGGACCTGAGCAGTCCTGTTAGAACTCACCTTCCCATATACCCACATCACGTTAACACAAACATTTTAGGCCAAGTCTAGTATTGGAAAATCAAAAGTAGGCATTTCTTTGGTTGTTTCTCCAAGAGTGGCTAAACTTTGGGTGACTAACTTTTTTTTTTTCCTTTAAAAGCAGTGAATAGCAAGATATACCCAATATCAAAAGGATGGGGAGCATGACATAGGAAGTGCAGCCAGCAGTAATGTAATGACTACGTGTAGAGCCAGAGGGAAGATAAAATAAGTTGGGAGATCATTTCATAAATTATGTAAATGTCTAACCAATGTACTGTATACATGAAAGTAATAATAAAATAAAACAATATTCTAAAAAAGGTAAAGATTACAAAAGTTTAGGATGTCAAAATCTATGAAAGAATGACTTTCTTGGTACAAGACTTTTAACTATATTTTGTAGATATAAAATGCTTCCTTAAATGTCATAAACTGTAAACTCTGATTTGATCAATGCTAGGTGACGATTATAATTATTTGCATTTCTGTTAATCATTGGTGAATATAAAGTAAGGAAGAGCCAGGAAAAGTTTGAAGCTGGGACTCAAACCTTGGAATTGTAGAATAAAAATTTTAGTCCTACTACTCCAGGGACATGATGTTTGTTGCTTAAAGTGCTATCTTTAACAAAAATCCTCTGAAAATAATGTAATACCTCTAACTGAACTCTGCATGATGAATTGCTCCCTAAATTAAGTATGCTCCCCAAATTGATCTACATACTTCTGTGAGCAAGTAAAACCTACTGTAATTAATAACTTAATCAGTGTCATATATTCATCCCTACACCTGACCTATACATTCACCAATTATTCTCTTATGATTTTAGTTATATGACTCAGTTCCTTGGAACCAGATATCTACTGAGCAATTTCATAAAATAAAATTTTTGACCTTACAAAATTTAGCTACTTAGGGATGATGAATCTGGCAGCTCAGTTTTGTTTAGTCATTTATTCACTCAATATTTATTAAGCTTTTAGTCTGTTCGTATAGATAAATGCATGCTGTATTTATGTATAGCCATTTATATACCTTTTGATTGTATATATTTGTGTATATATAAGAATTATAGCCTTGTAAGGCCAAACACAAAGTTGAGCCACTGTCTTCAAACACACTACCAATTGTTTATGAGGCTAGGTCATATCTCAGCGCTTTAGAGAACTATGTTTTCATATGATAGAGTTTTGATGGTTAGGGAAGGAGAAGAGGGAAAAATAAGAGGAGAGGGGAAAATGAAAAACCATATGTAGTTCTTTACTTGCTTATTTTTCTCCTTTCCCACTCCCTGTCTGCTTCTTATCTTCATCACCTTTAGCTTCTCAGTTCTTTTCTGCATACCCACATACATACATATATATATATATATACTTTCATGCCATTTATTCATTCCTGCATTTAGTGCATATGTGCTATTGAGCGCCTGCTGTGCAAAATATTCCAAGTGCTGGAGTTGGAGTTGGAGGATATCCTTAAAGTCCTTCTCTACTGCTACATCACTTGGTAGAGCATACTGTGGAGGAGAATGAATATACACAACAAAGAATTCCTAGTCTCTAGGAGCTTGTTATGTAAAGGTAAAGCCAGGATAAACTCAAGACTTTTGAATGATGAAAACCCATATATTAGAACTGGAAAGAGCTTTTATAGTTAGAAAGGAGTATAAACTAAATCAGAGAAGTTATTAAACCAACACATAGGATAAAATACAAATAATGCATAAAAGTGTTGATAAATTTATAGTTTATATTTATAAACACTTCAGTAAATCTTTGATTATTAAGGGAATTTAGTGGTTTGAATTTCATCAATTCTTTGAGTTAATTGTTATAGTGGAGAACCATGTTCTCTCATAGACATGGTTTAGTGTTACAGTTTACAGTGTTTAGCTGTTTAGTGTCACAGGTAGTTGAAGAATGCATTTGTGGAATAGCTACTACATATTGAAGGTTGGGCGAATTGTTGATATGACCAAGATCATTTGTTTTATTGTTATCGTTGATATGACTCAGGTACAACTAACTCTTTAAGAAAAAGAATAAATAATTATCACTTCTACTCATTTCTTAAACATCCGCCTTTGTTTGCTTAGAACAGAATACTATGAAAGAGAACACATCTAACTGACATGGTCCAATAGATTTCTGGCCTACTGTTCTTAAATATTTTAAAACCGTTCCATAACTTGTAAAAGCTAAGATGGAATCTGTTGTTCTGACTTACCTCATTGACACGCCAGTAACTTCTCTGTCCATATCAGATTGACAAGGACAGTAAACGTGCTTCGGTCATTTTTTGGCTTCAGATACTGGACACATACCAGCAGTGCTGTTCATAGCATATGAGGACAACTCCATATCTCATTTAAAAGACCGTGAGCCATGATTTCAACTATATGACATTCTGGTAAAGGTAGAGCTATAGAGAGTGAACACACCAGTGGTGCCAGGAGCCCAGGAGAACATAGGGAAAGATGAATAGGTATCGTATGGGATTTTGGGGCATGAACTTATTTTGTATAATATTGTAATAATAGATACATGACATTATTCATTTATCAAAACACATACAGCCTTAGGACACAAAGAGTAGATCCTAATGTAAACCATGGACTTGAGTTATAGTAATGTATCACTATTAGTTCATCAGTTGTAACAAATATATTACACCAAGGCAAGATGTTAATAATAGGGAGAGTTGTTTATGTGGAGAGAGAGGATGGGGTGTATACAGGAACTATCTGTACCATCTATGTAATTTTCTATAAACCAAAAATTGCCCTAAAAGATAAAGTCTATTAATTAGAAAAAAAAAAAAAAAAAAGACTGTGAGCCACAGTGTAGACCTATTTCTTGGAGCTATGAGTATCATTTTTTGTGTTGTTTCACTTCATACTAAGGACAACACAAGAATCAGTTAAAAGAATACTATTGGGCAAAGGATTTGAATAGACATTTCTTTAAAGAAGTATAAATGGTCAATAAACATATAAAAAGATGCTCAACATTACTAGCCACCAAGGAAAAACTAATCAAAACCACAATGAAGTAGTACTTCACATCCACTGAGATGGCCATAATAATAAAAAAGGAAAACAACTTTTGGCAAAGGTGCGTAGAAATTGGAACCCTCACACACTGCTGGTGAGAATGTAAAATGATATAGCCAATTTGGAAAACAATTTGGCAATTCCTCAAAAAGTTAAACATAGAGTTATATATGACTTAGCAATTTTACTCCTAGGTAAATATCTGTAATAATGAATATATATGTCCACGCAAAAACTCGTACACAAATATTCATAGTAGCATTACTCAGAATAGCCAAAAAAAAAAAAAAAATCACCCAAATGTCTATCAGCTCATGGATGGATAAGTAAAATGGGGTATAGCCATACAATGGATTATTATTTGGCCATAAAAAGGAATGAAATACTGATACATGCTACAACATGGGCGAGCCTTGAAAAGATTATGCTAAATGAAAGTTGCAAATCATACACTGTATAATTCTCTTTATATGAAATGTCCAGAATAAGCAAGTCTAAAGAGACAGAAGGTAGATTAATGATTGCCTATCCCTAGGGGTGACTTCGGGGATGAGGGGTAATTGCTAAGGGGCACAAGATTTCATTTGGGGGTGATGAAAATACCCTAAAATTTGTTATGATGATGGTTGCACAATTGTGTGAATATACTTAAAACCACTGAATTATATATATTAACTTGGTGAATTGTATAGTATGTAAATTATATCTCAATACTGCTGTTACCAAAAAAAAAAAAAAAAAGAATATTGCGTGTTTATCTTTTTTATTTTAAAGGGATGCATATTCTCTGCCACTGGTTGGTGACAAAAGACTTAGAGTTACCTCCTCAGGAGGTTTACATTTGTAATTAGCAGCAATATTGTCATCCTATATTTGCATATTATTTAGTTTACATAGTACTTCCTAATACTCTTCTATTTGGACCTCAAAATGCTAAAGTGCCTAATAAAGTAAGTACTATGTAGATGAGGAAACACTGAAAAGGGTAAAGCGAATTGTTAAAAGGCAGCAGGAAGTGCTAAATCTATGTCAGGAACTTAGGACTTCTAACAGAAAGGGAGATGGTTTTTCTACTACCTTTTAAAAAATGGTATTAAAACTTCTTGGCTTTCTTCACTTCATTCAACAAATTTTGACTGCCTACTGTGTGCTAAAGGTACTGTACCTTTGAGAAGTAAAACAGTAAATAATAGATCAATGTCCTTGCCTACATACATCCTAGTAGAGGAGATAGATAATAAATAGAATGTGAAAACAGTTTATCATTATCTCCCCTCTCACATTTTTGCCCTTTAGTAATTCAAAGTATTCAACTTGACCCTATTGCTTTTCTAACAGTGAATTAATGTACTCCTCCCTCCCCCCTTCCCTCATTCCTCTCTCTCTCCTCCCTTTCTTCCTGTTCATTTTACAATTCAGTGATTCTTAGTAAATTCACAGACTTGTGCAATCATCTCCACAGTCCAATTTTAAAACATATCCATCACACCAAAAAGATCCCTCATGCCAGTTTGCAGTCAATCCCTGTAACCATTTCCAGTTTCAGGAAAAACTAATCTGCTTTCTGTCTTTATAGGTTTGTCTTTTATGGACATTTCATATAACTGGAAACAATATATAATCTTTTGCATCTGATTTCTTTCACTTATCACGTTTTGAAGTTTATCCATATTGTAGCATGTAAAAGTAGTTCATTCATTTTTATTGCTGAATAGTGTTCCGATGTATAGACATATATCTAATTTTGCTTTTCCATTCACCAGATGACAGACATTTGGATTGTTTCTACTTTTTGTCTGTGATAAATAATGCTGCTATAAACATTCACATACAAGTCTTTGTATAGATATATGCTTTCATTTCTCTTAAGAACATATCTAGGAGAAGAGTAGAGTTGCTAGTTTGTATGACATATTTATATTTATTTTTTAACAAACTGCTAAACTATTTTCTGAAGTAACTGTACCATTTTACATTTTCACCAGTGATGTATGAGGATTCTAGTTTTTCTACATCTTTGGAAACACTTTATAATATCTGTCTTTTTTATTGTAACCATTCTAGTGGGTTTAAAGCCATCTTAATATGGTTTTAATTAGCACTCCTTAATGACAAATGATATTGAACATCTTTTCATGTGTTTATCAGCCATTCCTACATCTTCTTTGGTGAAATGTCTACTCAAATCTTTTGCCCTTTTAATTGGGTTGTCTTATTGAGTTGTAATAGTTTTAAATATATTCTGGATATAAGTTCTTTACCAAATATATGATTTGCATACATTTTCTCCCAGTGTGTAGCTTATCTTTTCATTTCCTTTGTGGCATCTTTTGAAGTACAGAAGTTTTGAATTTTGATAAAATTTAATTTATCAAATTTTTATTTTACAGATTGTGATTTTGGTGTCATATCTTTGCCTAATTCAATATCACAAAGTGTTATTTTCTATATTTTCTTCTAAAGATTTTATAGGTTTTGCTCTTACATTTGGGCATAAGATCCATTAGGAGTTAATTTTTGAGTATGGTGTGAAGTAAGAGTCTTACTTCATCTTTCTGCATGTGGATATCAACTTGTCCCAGCACTGTTTGCTTAAAAGACTATCCTTTACCTATTTGAATTCTCTTGACACTTTTGTCAAGAATCAATTGTACATAAATTGATTTATTTCTGGACTCTTAATTCTCTCTGTCCTGTACTAAGACTACATTGTCCTGATTACAATAGATTTATAATGAGTTTTGAAATTGGGAAGTGTAATTCCTCCAACTTTGTTCTTTTTCAAAATTGTTTTGGGTATCCTAGGTATTTTGCATTTCCAGGTAAATTTTAGGATCAGCTTGTTAATTTCCTTAAAACCTGCTGGAGTCTTAATAGAGACAGCATTGAATCTATATCACTTTTGGGGGGATTGCTGTCTTAACAATATCAAGTCTTCCTATCCATGAGTATAGATTATCTCCCCCCACTTATTTAACTTTTAATTTCTTTCAGCAGTGTTTTGTAGTTTTCCATGTACAAGCATTGCAGTTTTTTTTTTAAATTTATTCTTAAGTATTTTATTCTTTTTGATGTAATTGTGAATGGAATTATTTTTTAAATTTCATTTTTGTGTTGTGCATTGCTTAGTATTTAGAAATATGATTGATTTTATATATTGTTCTTTATCCTCTAGCCTTGCTGAACTTATCTTTTAGATCTTGTATTTTTCTCCCATATATGTGAATTCTTTAGGATTTTCTGTATACAGGATATGTTGTCTGAGAATGAAGACAGTTTTACTTCTTCCTTTCCAATTTAGGTGTTTTTCATTTCTTTTCCTTGTCTGATTGCGCTGGCTAGAACCTCTAATACAAATGTCGAACCTAAGTAGTAAGAGCACACATCCTTGCCTTGTTCCTAATCTTAGGGGGAAAACATTCAATATTTTACCATTCAGTGTGATGTTTTACCATTAAGCATAGTTTATGCTTCTACTCATAGTTTGTTGAGAGCATTTATCAGGAACAGGTGTTGGATTTTGTCAAATGGCTTTTTTTTTTTTTTTTGCATCTACTGAGATGATAATGCGGTTTTGGTCTGTTAGTCTATTAATATGGTATTTTACATTAGTTGGGTTTTGATATTAAATCAACTTTACATTCAAAGAATAAGTCTCACTTGGTTATGGTTTATAATACTTTATATATGTATGTGTGTGTATATATTGCTAGATTCAGTTTGTAAATATTTTATTGGGGATTTTTCATTCTATATTTATGAGAGATATTTGCTTGTAGTTTTCCTGTGATGTCTTTTTCCAGCTTTGGCATTAGGGGAATATTAGCCTCATAAAATAAGCTGGTAAATGTTCCTTCTTTCTTTTTCTGGAAGAGTTTGTAAAGAATTGGTATTATTTCTTCCCTAAGTGTTTGATAGAAGTCACCAATGAAGCCATCTGGGTCTGCACTTTCTTTGTGGAAATATTTTTAATGACTAATTCAACGTCTTTTGTTGTCATAGACCTATTTAGATTTTCTATTTCTTTTGGAGTCAGTTTTAGTAATTTGTGTCTTTCTCGAAAGTTTTTCAATTCATCTAAGTTGTCTAAATTATTGCATAAAGTTGTTCATAGTAATCTCTTATCCTTTTAATTATTGTGCGGTCCTTTGTGGTGTTTCCTCTTTCATTGCTAATTTTGGTAATCTGTAACTTCTCTCTTTTTCTTGGTTAGTCTAGCTACAAGTATTTCAATTTTGTTCATTTTTTCAAAGAAACAACTTTTGCTTTTATTGATTTTCTCTATTATTTTATACCATTGATTTCCACTCTAATTTTCATTATTTCATTCCTTCTTCTTGCTTTGGGTTTAGTTTTCTCTTCTTTTTTTCCTTTAAGAAAGAAGCTTAGGTTATTGATTAGAGATCTTTCTTCTTTTCTAATAGGAGTCTAATTGGAGTCTAAGGCTATAAATTTCCCTGTAAGCACTGCTTTTTTTCCTCCCTAAACAATAAAAAATTATTTTCTCACAGTTCTGGAAGTTAGAAGCCCAGATTCAAGGTATCATCAGATCTGGTTTCTCCTGAAGCCTCTTTCCTTGGTTCTCAGATAGCCATCTTCTCGCTGTGTTCTTACATGGCCTTCCCTCTTTGTGTGCATCCCTAGCATCTTTTTGTATGTCCAAATTTCCTGTTTTTGAGACTTTTCTAAAGAGGAGTTTTAGGTTCACAACAAAATTGAGAGGAAGGTTTCCATATACTCCCTTACCCCATACATGGATAATCTCCTCCACTGTCAATGTCTCCCACCAGAGTGGTACACTAGTTATAATTAATGAACCTACGTTAATACATTGTAATCATCCGAAGTCCATAGTTTACATTATGGTTCACTTTTCGTGTGCACGTATTATGAGTTTGGACAAATGTATAATGACATGTATCTATCATTATAGTATACAGAGTATTTTCACTACCCTGAAAATCCTCTGTGCTCCACCTATTCATCTCTCTTTCTCCTTTCCCAACCCTGGCAACCACTGATCTTTTTACTATCTTCATAGGTTTGCCTTTTCCAGAATCGTATGGTACGTGGCCTTTTCAGATTGGCTTCTTTCACTTATCGATAGGCATTTAAGGTTCTTCCATGTCTCTTCATGGCTTGATAGCTCATTTCTCTTTAGTGCTGAATAATATTCCATTGTCTGGATGTACCACAGTTTATATATCGATTCATCTACTGAAAGATCTATTGGTTGCCTCCAAGTTTTGGCAATTATAAACTCAGCAGCTATAAATCCATGTGCAGACAAAAGTGTGGACATAAGTTTTCAACTACTTTAGGTAAATAATAAAGAGCACAATTGCTGGATCTTATGGTAAGAGTTTGCTTTTGTTTTGTTTTGTTTTGTTTTGTTTTGTTTTGTTTTGTTTTGTTTTGTTTTGTAAGAAACTACCAAACTCTTCCAAAGTGACTGTATCATTTTGCATTCCCACCAGAAATGAATGAGGGTTCCTGTTGTTCCACATCCAGCTAGTATTTGGTGGTGTCTTTGTTACAGATTTTGGCCATTTTAATAGATATTTAATAGGTACTGTTATTTAACTGTTGTTTTAATTTGCAGTTCCTTAATGACATATGATATGGAGCATCTTTTCATATGCTTATTTGTCACCTGTATATCTTCTTAGGTGAAGTGTCTCTTAAGGCCTTTGGCCCGTTTTTTAATCAGGTTGTTTGTTTCTTATTGTTACATTTTAAGAGTTCTTTGTATGTTTTGGATAACAATTCTTTATTAGATATGTCTTTTGCAAGTATTGTCTCCCAGTCTGTAACTTCTCATTCTCTTAACATTATCTTTTGCAGAACAGTAGTTTTTTTTAATGAAGTCCAGTTTTTTACGGATTGTGCCTTTGGTGTTATTGCATATGTTTTTATATATTATATTTTCATTTTTATTCCATTAAAAATAGTTTCTGATTCCCTTATGATTTCTTCTTCTACTCATGGATTATTTGTTTAATTTCCAAATATTTATAGATTTCTCAAATTTCTTTCTGTTGTTGAATTCTAGTTTAATTCTATTATAGTCAGAACACATACATTATATGATTTAATCTCTTTGAATATATGAGACTTGTTTTATGGCCTAGTATATGTTCTGTCCTGAAGTATATTATATATGCACTAGAAAAGAATGTGTTATCCTGCTGTTGTTGGGTGGAGTGTTCTATAGATGTAAATCAGTTAAGTTGGCTGATGGTGTTAGTCAAGTGTTTTTATATCCTTACTGATTTTCTGTCTAGTTGTTCTATCCATTATTGAGAATGTGGTACTCAAGTCTCCTATTATTGTTGAATTTTTTACTTTTCAATTTTGTCAGTTATGCTTCATGTATTTTGGTGTTCTGTCGTTGGTATGTGTATAGTTATAATTGTTGTTATCTGCCTCATAAATTGACTCATCCTTATAAAATACTTCATGTTGTCTCTAGTAACATTTTTGTTTTAAAGTCTATTTTGTCTGATATTAGCATAGTCATTCCAACTCTCTTATGGTTACTGTTTGCATGGTATATTTTTTTCTATCCTTTTAGTTTCAACCTGTTTGTATCTTTGACTTTAAAGTGTGTCTCTTTAGTTGGATGTTATTTTTTTCAGTGTGATAATTTCTGCTTATAATTGGAGTGTTTATTTATGTTTAATATGATTGTTGATATGGTTGAATTTACATCTCTCAGCTTGCTGTTTTCCATTTCTTTTTCTCTCTCTTTTTTTGATCTTCTTGTTTCTCTTTTACTGACTTTTTATGCAAAATAGATATTGTCTAAGGTGTAATTTTAATTTGTTTTTGTCTTGTTTTAGTTACTTTCTTAGCAGTTTCTATATTTTAACTCATTACAATATAGAGTAATAACTTAATTCCAGTTATGTATAGCAATTTTACTCCAATAGAGCTTTATTTTTCTTTGATTTGTGCCATTATTATTCTAAATATAACATCTTTATATGTTATAAGCCCAACAATACAGTTTTCTAAATTTTGTTTCATGTAGCTCTTATTTAAATTAGTTAAGAGTAATGAATATTTTTAACTATCTTTTTTATTTACCTATGTAATTACCTTTACTGGTGTTCTCTCTTTTTTTTGTGTAGTTTTGTGTCACCATCTGGTGTCATTTCCTTTCAAACTAAAAAGACTTCCTTTTTTATTCCTTGTAAAGCAGATTTTCTCATAATGAATTCTGTCCTTCGTTTTGCCATGAAGGTTAAATTTTACTTTCAGCTTTGAAGGATAAATTGCTGCATACAGAATTCTTGGTTGACATTTTTTTCTTTCAGCATTTTGAATATATCATCCCACTGTCTTCTCACCTTCATTATTTCTCTTAAAAATTTAGCTGTTAATTTCATTGTGTTCCCCTATATGTGAAGAGCCATTTCAGTTCCAACATTTCCGTTTGATCATTTTTTAAATTTCCGTTTCTATATTTGATTAGTCAGTAAAATCATACTTTAATTTTTATTGTTCTCTTTAGTTCTTTGAACATATTTATAATAGCAGTTTTGAAGTCCTCCTTATCTGCTAAGTCTAACATTTGGGCCCTCTAAAAGAGTTTCTATTTACTACTTTTTTGTCTTATTTATGAGTTACACTTTCCTATTTCTTTGCATGTTATAAGTTTTTGTTGTTGAAAACTGTACATTTTAGATAATACATCGAAACAAGTCTGAATTCCAAATCCTCCATCCTGGAGGTTATATGTGTAGTTTTTTGTTTGTTTATTTGTTTGTTTAATGACTTACCGGACTAATTCTGTAGAGTCTATCTCCCTCACATTATGTACCTGCTGATATCGCTTAAGTTTTTTTATTTTTTAATATATTTCTTTTATTTTTAAGGCCAGCTTTCTAGGGGTTGCCCCTGAGTCAACATAGCTTAAAGGTGAGACAGTGTTTGATCAGAGGTTCTATTTACCTGGAGCCAGTAAGGCTTCCACCCTTTGCCAGTGAATCTGTAGGTGAGAAACACATTAAAAATTTAAGCAGTTTATAAGTCTGACCAGCTTTTACTTTCTGACATGACTTCTCATATCTTCATAATGTTATGAATAATGTGAATGAAGGTTTCACATTCATTTAAGAATGCATGGAGAGCTAGCGCCCTCTCCAGTCTCTCCTGAGCATGCACAGACTTCCAGACTACAAGGGATATATTTGAGCTTGTCAAGGTCCACTGTGGCTATCTTATTTCCCAAATCTCCCTGTTAAATTTCTTGCAAGTCCGCTGGTCTTTTTCTTGCCCCTACCAGTATCAAAACCTCAAGCTTGCCTAGATGTCTTTCTGGGACATGTGCTTCATTCCAAATCAAGTTAGCCCCCTCCAGCAGTGGACCTGCTGGTATTTAGGAATTTCCTTGCCCCTTTAGAACTACTAAGTTAAGAAAAACTGGGGGAGGGGGTTTTTGCTCTAAATTATTTTACTCAGCCACTTTGTTGTTATTAAAGATTAAGTTTTTTTTCTAACTTTTTATACAATGTCCATATTTATGAAGCTTTCCTTGTTTACCATTTGTATAAGTTTCCTAAGCCTATCATAATAAATTACTATGAGCTTGGTAGTATAAAACAACAGAAATTCATCCTCTTATAGTTCAAGAGACTAGAAGTCTGAAATCAAAGCATCTCCAGGGTTGATTCCTTCTGGAGGCTCTGAGGAAGAATACATTCCACGCCTCTCTCCTGGCTTCCGGTAGCTGCCAGCAATTCTTGGCGTTGCAGTGTCACTGCAGTTGTTGCTTCCATTGACACATGGCCTTCTTTGTGTGCTTGTGTACTTCAGTCTCCCTCTCCTTTCTCTTATAAAGACATCAGTTATTGGATTTAGGGTACACCCAAATCCCATATCACTTTATCTTAACTAATTACGTCTTCAAAGACTCTATTTCCAAATAAGGTCACATTCTGAAGTTCTCGTTAATGGGAAATTTAGGGGGACACGATTCAACCAGTAGATTATTCATTATAAAGTACCTCTTGAAAATCAGTATAGGCTTTCTGTCGCGGATTAGGAGATCTTTTGTGAAGATTAGTTTGTGAATGAATAGAATGGTAAAATGACATTTGACTTTTTTATTGGGGTAGTTCCTCAAGTTAAGCTAGCTCACACCCTCTTTTTGGTTATTGTATTCACATTGTTAAGAAAACTTCAGAGAAATCTGTAGACAGGAAAGGGTTGGCAGAGCCTCATCTTTCTCAACTCTGACTTGCATGTCTGCTTTTAATCTAGAGCCAAATAACTATCGGACCATGCATGGCCGGGCAGTAAATGGCAGCCAGTTGGGAAAGGATTACATCCAGCTGAAGAGCCTGTTGCAGCCCATCCGGATTTACTCCAGAGCCAGCTTGTATGGCCCTAATATTGGGAGGCCCAGGAAGAATGTCATCGCCCTCCTAGATGGGTAGGTCAGATTATTTAGCAGTTCTTATAACATTGTTCATTAAACATAATGAATTGATATATTTGTATTTTTCCTGGTTATTTTTGTCTTAAGAAGGAAAGAGAGAATTTCCATAGTGATCTCCCCTACTCTAAAGCAGGGATTCTCCATCAAACAGTGGAATAACCTTTCATCTCTCCAGGCCTTCCACAGTCAGCAGACGGTGGTGGGATTGTAGAGGAACATCACAATCTCCAGGATAGGTTAGAAGGCATGCATTGTTTTAAAAAATACATTTAATATTATAGCATTTCATAGCATCATTTTAGATTTTTAAAAAAGCAAAATATTGTCTACTCTGTTTTTGTGTCCTCTTACAGAAAATAAAACTTGACAAAATCCTAGCCAGTGGAGCTAGGTTAAAAAGTTGAGAAACACTACAAATACTTATAGATTAAAGCACAAATTAACCAATAGATTAATTAGCAGATATTCTAGAGAATTGTTATCATGTGATTTATTTCATTTTGACTGAATCTAATAATTATTTTTTAAAGCACTGTTAAATACTCTCTGACCCACTCCTGCTGCTGTTCTGGGCCCAGACTGAATAGTGGGTATAACCCATCCGTGCAGGTTGGGTCCAGTTATGCAGGGTCAGAGAGAATGTCAGAGGAAATAGCATGAGGAAGGCTAAAGATGTGTGTTGAATCCAAGACCCAAAGTGGAAATATAACTGAAGCTGGAAGGGTGGGAACAATGAAGTTGGGAGAGCCAGGAGTTCCTCTGGAACACATAGTATGCATCAAGACAATACTCTTGGATCGATATATTTATTCCTGCAAATACAAAGATGGGTAAGACACTTTCTGGTGAAGTGCACAACCCAAATTAAATGCCATGTGGGTACAAACAAGGATATATGGGGAGAGAGAAAACTTTGGCCAACCTCCCAGATAGATAGTCCTTGTGGCTTAAATGCTCTTGTGACTCTCTCCTCCTTTCTGTGGAGGCTAGGTCTTGATTGAAGAAAATGATCATAGCAGATATTACTGAAGGTTTGGGAAGGCAGAAGGATTTACACTGTAACAACACTGACAACTTAAAATTTAATTTTAGGCATTTTCCTCTTTACAAAGGATCCCAAAGTCCTTACTTCAGCTTCTGTTCTTTTCCCATTCTTCTCCTTTCTCCCTTTTTTCTTGCAGAATAATTTCATGACCTTGGCTCCTACCTGCAAATGCAGCTCTGGGCTTCCCTTTGCATACTTTCATAGAACTTTGAAATTACTCTGTACGTGTTTGTGTACTTGTGTATGTGTGTGTGCCTGTGTACATATATGTATGGGATGGACATGGAAAGGTTGGTCTCATTTTATATGTTTAATTAGGAAATAAGAATCACACATGTAGAACTTTATTCTCAGAATCAAGTCAGTAACTCTATTATTTAAGTCCATGTGGTTATTCTTTTGGATTATCCTTTTTAACAATTCGATTAATGTATTCTCATGGGACTGACAATGTCCTCTCAATAGCAAAATCAATCATCCATTCATTCTACAAATATTTTTTGAGTAACTGACATGTGCTGAGTACCATATTAAGAACTGGGTATGTAATAATAAACCAAAATGGATGCTTCTCTTCTTTCATGAGACCAGAGAAAACCACTTAGGGCAAGGAAAGGTGCCGGTGAGCACTTTTTCTTTATATGCCAGGGAAAAAATGGAGATTTATCTTTCTTAATCTGTGTGTACTTAATATACAGTGAACTATAACTTGAAACACATAAATATTCCCAGCAGCTCAACCAACAATAACAAAAATGCCAGCACTCTAAATTACCAGCTCTGTGGTCTTTTCTAATTCTTCTGGTTGTACAGATATAATTTTACAGATTCACAATCATTGCATATGCGTCATTTTGAGTTCTGCATGTTTTACCCATTGCTTTATATTGGCCTTTCTTTATTCCTACATAGTTCTCATATTTGTCATTCTTGATGGCAATAAAATATTCCATTGCTTTAATATACTAAAATCTGCCTAAGCATTCCCTTACTGTTGGGCATTTGGGCTATTTCCGTTTTTGTCTGTAATATATAGCACAGCTCTAAACATCTTTATACAAATAGGTTTTTTATTTCTTTTGAATTACATCCTTGGGCTGCATTCCAAAAAGTTGGGTCTCTGGATCAAAGTATGTATATGATAATTTTTATGGCTCTTATATTCGTTGCCAGATTTTTTCAGAATGATTTCACCAGGTTGCAGGGCAGCAATGTGCTAGTGAATCCTCCCCGCCGCCACACACTCCCGCCTCAGTAATCCTCAGCACTGGGCATTGTCACTTTTATTAATTTAGTCTATTTTAATTAATG
The DNA here is from genome assembly GCF_000151845.1 of Pteropus vampyrus. Lineage (NCBI taxonomy): Eukaryota > Metazoa > Chordata > Mammalia > Chiroptera > Pteropodidae > Pteropus > Pteropus vampyrus. The sequence goes on along the minus strand of NW_011889129.1, from coordinate 128,714 downwards.
CAAGATTGTGCCTCATAGTTGTTTACATTTGAATTCTGTTAACTGTGAAAAGAACTGAACATTTTCCAAATCCTTATGTTGTCTCCTTTTTACCACCTCAGGTGTGGTTCATGACACAATAACCGTTTTGCCTGAGGTGAAGACCAGGAGGCCATTTTAGGTTTATTCTTCTCCTTTGTTCACATAACTCCATTAGTTACTTATTAAGTTCTGTTATTTCTGACTTCTTCGTATATCACTCATATCCCATCTTCTTTTCATATTTATTTTAAGCCCTATCATTTTTCCTCCTAAATGATTTCTCCGTATCTAATCCCAAATTCTAATAATTTCTCCTTACAGATTTCTGAGTCGTTTTTTAAAACATGCAACATATGGTCAAATCACTCTTGCTTGAAATCCAAACCCTTTCACACACATCCCTTGCACAATATGATGTTAGCTACATCAAAGTATATGTAAATTTTGAAAGATGCCATATACTTTTAATCTTTGCACCTTCACCTCTTTATCTTGTGTCATTTTCTTTGGAATACCACCCTTTCCCCTCGTTTTTTCCTTTCCAATAGATCTTCTCTGACATTTTTATGCAGGATTTTTTATCTCCTCCTTTGTCCTACTATGGCACTTTGTTTATTTTTCTTATTTTTCTGCTGTAGCACTTATTGAATTGCTGATAATGTATTTATTTACATATCTGCCTAAGCTAATAGACTGTGGACTAAGATCAGGACTTGGCTTATGTTTTATTCATTCTGTAGCCTCAAAACCTAGGAGTACAGTTGATTTCTTATAAGTGCTTGTTTAATAAATACTGTCTTATTCAACAACTGGCTCTAAATTCATATGACCCCAAAACAGTATGCATAAATGTGATTGCGAAGCATTTTAAATCGTAGCATTAATAGTAATTTAAATAAATTATGGTGATTTATATAAATCATAATGTTTATCTTTAGTTTTATAGGGCAAAACTAAATTTTAAGCTTTTAACTTAGGTAGTTACAGGACTAAACAGGACTACCTTTCCAGTTAGGATACAAACTCCACTAGGACAAAGATAGAATCTTCATATTTGTATCTTCAGGGGCTAGCATATTGCCTGGAATATGGGAAGTATTTAATAAAATGCTTGTTTTATTATTTTTTTATTTCCTAATTAGGAAAACAATTATTCTAGTCATTGATTTTTATCTAAAGGCATAAAGAATTGTTCTTTGGGGTTATATCAGTTTCCTCTGTTTTCCTTTTGTAAACTTTTGTGTATCATCTATGTAATGACAATTTTAATCTATTACTTTTTTATTAATTTGAAATATATTTTTATTGTTTCAGAAGTTTATTTTTATTATAATTGATCTTGCCTACTTTCTTGTTGATAGTCTTTGTTTCCTCTTTTATACAGTTGGGATAAAGTTACTCTTTCATTTTCATCTAGACTTTTTTAATATTTTAATTTTAAATATTAGACTCTTTTAATTTATTTAGAGTTTATTGCTATGTCTGCTATTGAGTAAAGACCTAGTCTATTTTTTGGTAATATCAAGAAAAGTAGATATTCATTGAAAGCATGTTTACTAAGGTTCCTTTTCAGGCCTTTAAATCATAGTGAAATGAATACTAAATGCCTTCTCGATAAATATTTATTGAAAAGTTATTTTGTGTTTTATTATTGCTTAAGTGCTGGGTATATGTTGATGAATAAAGCCAAGAGAGAGCCACAGTACATAAGAAAACAAATTATTATTAATTGTTTATACTTTTGTGAAGGAGATGATCAGGATACTTGGGACTAGGAGGTATTTGGACAAGGTGATCAGAAAGAATTATCTGAGGAACAATTTATTTAAGTCTAGAACAAAAGAATGGAGGAGCCATCTGTTCAAAGAGTAGATGGAAGAAAATTCTAGGTAGAGGTTCAGAGTTGTGTTTGTCAATGTCTTGAATGAGAAAAAAGTTTAAGGCATTTGAAGAATAGAGAGATGGGCAATATAGTGAGCAAAAGGAGAATGGGAGGAGATGACTATGCATAGGCAAGCAAGGACCAAATCATTACTGGACCATGTATATCATCCTAAAGAGGTTGTGTATTTTATTCTATGAGCAATGGAAAGCCATTACAGGGATTTTCTAAGTGCAGTGACACATTCTAGAGTCTACTTACCCTATTCTGTGTGCCAAATAGATTTTAAGGTACAAAAGTAAGAGATCAAAAGAGCTCAGTAAGGAGGATGTTTCAGTATGAAATGATGGTAGATTGGGTTAAGGTAATGGCAGAAGAGATGGTGAGAAGTTAGGGTAGACATGATTTATTGATGGATATCTCAGCAAGATTGGGGTAAGAAAATGGGAGGAATTAATAAAGGATGACCTCCATCTTTTAAACAGTTAGCATCTCTCTTTCAAGTGCCATTACATGCAGACAAAAGAGCTTTTCAAAAGGAAGTTACACCAAAATGAAAGCACATTTCTACTCAGGATATAGTATCTCTGGAGTGATGGAAGATGGCTTTAAAATATATTGGGTATGCTTCAAGTTCAGGATAGTGATATGAGCTCAAGCTCCATTCCTCCTGGAACCACTATTCCAACTCCTAGTAAAAGTTAATAAATAACAAATCTGTAATAACAAACACACAAAAGAGGGATAATCAACAGATGAGAGATTTTTGACAGGTTTCTGTAAGACAGTTTAACAATGTGAAACCTGTTGACCGATTAAGCAGAGTAAGGAAGTGGCAACCCAGAGAACATGGGCTCTGCGAGAAGATAGCCAATCAGCCTAGCAGATAGGCTTAGAGTCTGGAAGGGTGGGGTGAGAAAGGGGGACCAAGCCAACAGGTTTATATGAGAGTCTGTCTGCAGAGGGACTACACCCACAGTTCAACTCTTCTTCCATCATTTTAAGTCTCCTACCCTGCCATGTAAAGGAAAGATAGTTCAGTCTATTATCTCCAAGCAAATGCCAAACCAAAACTTAGGAGCCTTCGCCAAAGAAACTGAAGAAATTGCCTAGGGATGAGCTAATATTGCTAAGATGGAGTTCCTGTATAGTAAAACACTGAGTAAAGCATTATGGGATACCTATGCCAAAGGCTGTCTGTGCCCTCCCCTTCCTCCCTCTCTAAATTGAAGTGTGTTGGTCAAGAAGCTATGCCCATAAAATAGACATCCGGTGAAAAGAGAGACTTTACTCAAAAACCCAGATATTCTACAGCTGAGAAAAATCTGCACCTGCTACCTAAAAGAATCTACTTAGTCCCCAACTTTTAAATATGAATTGATAGCCAAATATCACAAGACTTAAGAAGGAAACCAGAAGCATTAAAGAGAAAAACTAAGATAAATAAATTTAAACATTGACCCAAGAAGAATTATAACTCAAGATCAGAACTTTCAAAATAAAAACCTGGAATTAACATCCTTATAAAGGTATGGTAAGATATTGTACTTCTGGAATAAAAACATATTTCTATGAAAAAAATACAATTAGAACAAAAAGATTTTTTTAAACTAAACATATAAGTGCTGAAGTTAAGTCCAATAAAGGTTATGCAATGATTTCTTAGATACAACATTGAAAGCATAACTGATAAAGAAAACATTGACTCATTGGATCTCATCAAAACTAGGAGCCTTTGTGCAACAAATGACACCATCAAAAATGTGAACAGACACACAGAATGGGAGAAGATATTTGCAAGTCATGTAACTGATAAGCAGCTTGTATCCAGAATACATATAAAGAACTCCTACAACTCAAAAATAAAAAGACAGCGTATTTTTAAAATGAGCAATAATCAAGAAGATATACAAGAAGAAACATTGTAGAGAGTGTGGAGAAATTGGAACACTCATATACTGCTGGTGAGAATGTAATATGGTACAGCAGCTTTGGATAGCAGTCTGTCAGTTACTCAAAAGGTTAAACATAGAGTTACCATATGATTCAGTAGTTCCACTCCTGGTTATATACCCAAGATACATAAAAATGTATGTCCACATAAAATCTTGTATGCAAATATTTATAGTGGCATTATTCAGTGTAATGATGAATAGATAAATAGAATGCGGTATGTCTATACAATGGAATATTATTTGACAATAAAAGGTAATGAAGTACCAAATACATGTTACAACATGGATGAACCTTGAAAACATTATGCTAAGTGAAAGAAGCCAGTCACAAAAGGCCAAATATTGCATGATTCTCTTTATATGAAATGTCTAGCATAGGCAAATCCATACAGACAAAAAGCAGATTAGTGGTTGCTTAAGGCTGGTGGATATTGTGGGGAAAGGAAGAGTGACTGCTCATGGGTATGAGATTCCTTTTTGAAATTAAATATTCTAGAATTATGTTATATTTGTTGTTGTACAACTCTGAAATTATAGTAAAAACTGTTGAATTGTACACTGAAATGGTGGATTATATGGTATTAAATTATATCTCCAAAAAGCTTTAAAAAGAAAAAGTCCAATAAAAGAATTGGAAGATAAAATCAAGGAAATCTCCCCTACACAGAACTTTAGACAGAAACAGAAAATTTGAGATAAAATATTATTGATATAGAGAATTAATTCAGGATATCTAACAGCTGTCTCACAGGAGATCCAGACCTGAAACAAGGAAGAAAATTATGGTTATCGAAAAGAATGAAAACTTTGTCAACCTTTACAATGTAAAAAAGTAAAGAGACAGTGACAGAAAATAGATGGTAGAAGTAAAGCAAAGTAAGACATACAAAGGTTGATATCCTCATATAACATATGTGGAGTCAGAAAATACTGTCTAAATCATCAAAATAATAAATAGAGAGGTGGAGAAGAGGAGGCCCAGTAAAGCAAGCACATAGAGTTAACTCTTGGTCAGAATGACTTATGTGGTAGTATTTCTTTAGATGTGCTCTGGAAAATATCAGTTCTGCAGGATATTAACATTATGTGGAGGGGAAAAAATAAAAGGTTCCATGTTCAAGTAAGCTTGAGAAATACTGGGATACACAAATTTTCTGAAACACTTGCCAGCACCTTTAATACATTACATTCCGAATCGCTGAGAATGAGATTTAGTAAGAAGAATTTCTTAAATTTATTTGATCAGAGTCTTATTTTCAGAGACTATCTTGAGAACCTAGTGTTTCTCTAACAAGTATGAACCACATTGACTTGGAATATGAACCCTGCTTTAGGTGAGGGATGGCAGTAGAGCAGACCATAACAAAAGAATTATAATTCGAAAAACTCAGAACCTGAAGTTACTGGTCTTTTTACTTCCATTCTTGTCCTCTTCAAACTAGTTACCACTCAGTTCCCAGAAAAATCTTTTACAAACATAATTCACATGATGTTAGTCACTTGCTAAAGACTCTAATGACTTTTCATTGCTCTTAGAATAAAATTTAATCTTACCACATCTGACAAGGTTCTACTATGAATGATCTGACTGTTTTCTGGCTCTTCATTCTTATCTTCTCCAGCTTTCCCTTTGACTTACTTTACTCAGGCCTCACTGGCCTGGTATGTGCTAAGCTTCTCTTTATCTGGGAGCCTTCATATACACTCTTCTGTCTACCTAGAGTGTTCTCTCCACTTGCCACATGTCTGTTTTCTCTTCATCCATCATGGCCCTTCCTTGAGTAACCTAGCTAAGTAATTCTCTATCAACACAATCTGTCAGTTCTTTTCATGTCATTTATCATAATTTGTAACTATATATTTATCGTTCATTTATTTGTTGGGTATGAATTATAAACTCCATGAGGGCAAGAAGTATGTCTGCTGTATTTACCAATGTATATGCAGTACTGGCAAAAAGTCTACTATATAGTAGGTGCTCAAATTTGTTCAATGAATAAATGAAGAATGGAAGTTATCTTAACATCCTAGAGTTGCTAGTAAAATATTCTAGTCTGAATCTGTGTTAGAACAGAAAGTTACACAGGGCCTTTAGTTCCTGCAGTGGCCCAAATAGCTATAGAAAGCATTCTGATTTGGCAAAAGAGGATAAAAGCAGAAGGAAATTAGAAGGTAAACGCCAGTCATATCCATCACAGCAGACCACATGGTATATGTTATATGCTCAATAGTCTACAAACCAGAAACCAAAAAATTGCCTTTTTAAATCTAGAATCTCTATCTCTAGTTGTGTCTAATTACCAGTACTTCTACTAAGTGCCTAATGCTGATATATAGACTCCACTTATACTCAAAGTATAGGTAACAATGAAGGTTTTATGGGTGTATAAGGATGGAAACCACTATATTCCTATACATAGGCTCCCATTATGACTTTTGTGGGCCATAGGCATCTTTTTACTTCATGGGTCTCTTCCTCCATACAGACATACTAAAACAGCAGCCTTCTGTTTTCTATTGTAGTGAGTCAATATAGCAGGATTGGGGGAGGAAAAAAAAGCAGCATGGTAAAGTGTATGTACTTTGGAACTAGATGAGACCCAGGTTAGCTACTAGGTAGATCATCTTGAGGAATTATTTAATCTCTAAAACCTCAATCTCCTCATCTGTAAAATGAAATTACCTATTTCTTAGGCTTGTTGGGAAGTTAAATGAGATCATGAATTTAAAGAGCTTAGCACAGTTTCTGGTACAGTTAACACCTAAAGATATGGCAGCCTCAGTTGTTAAGAGTAACAAGTATATTTCAAAGATGAAAAAGCGGATTTTTCTAACTGCTTTTTTGTATATGACTCAATGTAGCCTTCTAAGCAGTTCAGAGAATTGAGTGAGGACAGAAACCTTTCTGATTAGCTACAATAACATGTCAATAAAATGAAGGTGATCACAACTCTACCTCCTGCCTAGAAACCCACTTATACCACATTCTAGTTTGTAGTGGGAAGATGCATGCCTGGGGACAATTTAGTGCATAGAGTGATTATTACAGTGTTATTCCTAATAATTGTTTTGTTTTAGTTCAACTGTGAAAGAATTATGACTTGACCAAATTACAAGAGGAGAGGACAATTTATTCCTATTAGTTCATAAGAAGAGAGTTTCCATCTCTGCCTCTAGAGACAAGCAAGGCCTCCAAGCAGCTGTTCAGTGCTCATTAACAAGGAAGCACTGGCTACTGCAAGGTCTGCTCTCCAGCTGAGAATTGCGTTAATGACTACTTAATTCCAAACTTGCTTTCTTTTTTATTTTTTCCTGGAAAGGACTTATTTCCTGATTAGAGAAACAGCCTAATTCCTTACCCATGCCTGAGGTTATCAGTTATTTCCATTATGATTAAAGATGTTTCTCTCTTCCTCTAATGTCAGAGAAGCCACATGGGGTTAGAAAGAACATTGGAGAAAGAGACTGGAATACTGGGACATAGACTTAGATTTGACACAGATGGTATTGGGAAATAGTCTTCCTTACTTTCCTTTCTTCCATTCCTTTCCTCCCTTTCTTCTTCTGCTTTCCCTTAGAACCCTACTTTTTCCTCCAAGAATGGTCTACCCTATCAGATGCTACTAAGATCAGGGTGTGGCCCATGACTATCCTGCATTAGAAGTACCTGGAGAGCTTAAAAATGCAGCATGTTTTAAAAATGCAGCATAGTTCTTAGGCTCCAGCCCAGACCTACAGAAATAGAATGTGTGGAAATAGGACTTAGATAGATTGGCATTTTGAATGAGTCCCCAAAAGATTATTTGCACATCAAAGTATGAGAACCACTGTCCTGTAATATAGGCAGAGCAGGTTTTATTATCTTTATTTTACAGATCAAGGAATGGAGGTACACTGATGTTAAATTATTTACCAAATTTACATTTATCGAATGCCAACGGTATTACTGGGCAATACTCATGTTCCTTCATGTATATTATCTTGTTAATCTTCACAACATCCTTGGGAAGCAGTGACTGTTCTCTCCATTTGAAAAGTTCAGAGAGGTTAAACAACTTATCTAAGGTCACATGGCTGATAGCTCTGGAGCCAGGTCTTAAATTAGATATCTGTCTGACTCCTGGACCCGTGTGGTACTGTTTTCCTGAAGCTTCCTCCTTGAACAAAGCCACAGATCTGGCATACTACAAAAAAATTACAATCCTTCTTCACCTTAGTTTCACAGTGTTCACTCTCTTTGTCTCAGCTTCATTCCAGGGCTTGAGCTTTTGGAAAGTTTGCTTTTTTATCATAACATCTTGATGCATTTTTCCTCCTTCCCACCAGGCTCCACTGCCAGAGCAAATCATATCAGGTCAGTTATAGCCTTCTTTCCTTGCATCCAAGTCTTTATGACTTCCTCATCAGCATTTTAGACTGTCAGGACATGTCTATCATAATATTCCTCTAACCAGCACCTTCCAGCTCCAGCCATAGCCTTCCAGATCTGTTTCAATGTCTTCTCTCATCATCCCTCATACCCCTGCCATTTGTCTTGAATTTAATCAAGCAAACCTATTTTGTCCTTTATGTATTGTCACACATCTGCCTCCATTTCATTCCAGACATTATCTTATATAGCCTCCTTCCTTCCAACCCTCCCCCACACCCAGCAGCAAATAGGCTTCATCTTGGGGGCCAATTCTAGGTAATAGTGCTTGGAACCCTATCTTAAGAAGGATTCTTAGGCCGATTCTGAGATTAGTGAGAGAGTATTGAGATCTATACCAAATCTACCATAGACTCAGAAAAAGGGAGTAGCACCACACATATCACAAATTTGCCAGCTTTGCATTGTTAAAATAAGCACTTTAGAGTCAGAACTAGGTTTGACTCTCAGCTCTTCAATATTACCTAGGTGATCTTGAGCATATTTTTTCATCTATAAAATGAAAGTGATAATTCCAACCTTATAGGGTTGCACATTGTATAAACTAAATACCAAGTACCTACAATCAGTAAATTATAGCTAACTTATTTTTTCCTTTATTCAAGAATCTCCTTAGATTAAACCTCATAGATTTAGATTATTGGCAAGAGAGATTGATTGAAAAGTTTCACCCATCTCAAGTCCCTGTATATTAAAAGCTCTATAAATCTATCAAATTAAGGAAATTTAAGCTAGAAGGGAAGCTTAAATAAAGAGCTGCACTAGTCATTAAGGTCAAAGAACATATAGCCTACCGCCAATATACTGTTATATAAATGGGGGTAGGGAGAGAAAAGGAAGGGAGCAGCCAGGAAGAGAGAAAAGGAGGCTTCAAAGTAGGGGAGAGTAAGAGAAAGGGAGGGAGAGAGAGAGAGGCATCAATATTTTTATTTGTTCAGTGCAGCACCTAGTATAGTTCAAAGTATTATTAGCTATGGAAAAGTAACTGGCTTTAGACCAAATGAAAGATGCCTTGTTTGCTATAACTCAAGATGAATAATTTCCTCACAAGTTTTTTCTAGGCTTTTGTGTAGAATGTCTGTCATATCTTATTCATGTTAGTTACATAACCAAAGATTCTCTTTTTGGACAAGAGAATAAAGATCAAGCTGCCTACCGTTACTGAAGTTTATACTCATTTAGACATCCAGTTCCCTGTGAAGGATTTATCCTCTTTCCAGGGAGAAAAATTCAGAATCCATTTTTTATCATTGAACACTGTGGTCCAGAAGTAGAAATCAAACCCCAAAGACCATGAATAAAGATGTGCCTTATTATAAGAGAGAGCTGTGATATGCCCTAGGAGAGAAGACTCAACAATATTTCAGATGCATCATATATGCAGGTGGATAACAAAGGAAAGAAATTCTCCCAGATTTGGGGTCTCTTGGGGGAGGAAAGGAACTCTCACAATGAAAAGGGATATTTTGGGTTTTTTTTTTCCATAGCAGCAGATTGGCTCCAATGGGAAAGATTTCCCAATACTGAAAGGTCTGCCTGGCACTGGCCAATTTCCTTTGATATGAGGTCCTGCCCCTCCCCTCTATTATCCTTCGCATGACTGAATGTCAGCATGAGGGCAGACCCCTCCTGTTCTCTGAGATAATCGTCTAGAATGTCTGCCTTCATAATTCAGGTATGGAGACATCCAACCTTGGAAAACCAAGTTCTTCCCCTCTTGTTGTTTTTCACATCCCGAGTTATCCTTTATCTGTACATTCATAGACCTAAATCTAGAGATTAGAATGGAAGTGGGTGGTTGAAAATCCTTGGATAATACCAGACCCTAAATGGAATTTCACTTTCCCAGTGGTATTTCATTCTTGACAGGAGTAATCTGTGTACATGTTATTCCGCCTCTAATATTACTGCTGCTGAGTATTCTGCAGCTGTGTTGAAGTTATTCATTTATGTGGTTTGGGCCAGTTTCTGAGAAACAGGCAGAACTAGAGAGCAGAAGAATCCATCAATGTTAGATTTGAATAAAGAAAATTATCATCTTTTTGGACTAGATGTCCTCCACGGTGCCAATATAGATATAAAAACACCTGAAACTAATATGATATTATATGCCAATTGTACTTTAATAAAACAGAGTATAGAAATGACATAGATATAAAGGAGATATAGTGAGCCCTAATTTTCAGAGAAGGAGCATAGGCGTGGGGAGAATTCCCCCAAACTCATTGGCTATAATGTAAAAAACTTTTTTTTTAGAGTTTAATCAGTTTCTTTTATGTGTTATTTCTGTGGTTGGTTTTGTATTTCTAGGGTTTTTTTTTATAATATCATTTAGGACTTCTAAAAACAGAACATTTACCCCATTTTAGATGAGTTTTTACAGATCTCAAAAAACAAGGGTATATTTGGTCATCCTGGTAGTATTTGGAAATACATATTTTGTTTGACATTATTTGCAAATTAGATTTTTCCTCCTCAGAATAAGTGTAGAAACGTTTCCATATGTTTGAAGTTGGTCTCATCATTTTGTTAAAAGGGAAAAAATATATAGTTTATAGCAATTTTCATGTGAAAGTAGAAATATCATATAAGGGTGTTTTCTAAAAGTCAGCTAAAACAACTTTTCTGCTGCTTCAATATACTACTAAAGTGAAGAAGATAATATTATTTGTTTAAAAATATTAAGTTGTGATTGAAATAATATTAAAATATAATTAAACTAAACTATATTTTACTATTTCGATTTCTTATACAAAATAAGATATTAGGTGAAGAACTGAGTTTAATTTTTTTCAAATAGCCCAAACCCATATTTAAAAAGTGTTTTGTTTTTTTCATATACTAATTTTTTCATGTAATCTATTCTTATGTATAAATTCTTTTTAAAAATCTTGTGCTCCATAGATCTCCTTACTAATTTCCAAGCTAAGAAAGTTTTAATTATTGCAGCTTTTATGGTATATTTTTACAAATGGTAGCTCAGATAAATTTCCATTCATTATTCCATTTTTTCAGAATTTTCTTATTTTCTTCAAATGAAAGAATGATTTTATAAACTTTCAAAAATATCCGCTTTGATTTTTTTTATTAGAATTTTATTAAACTCATAAATTTGTTTAGGAAAAATAATTGATTTTCCTGTCCAGGATAATGGTAGGTCTTTTTCTATTTTCAATTTTAAAGTATTTCTCTATAAACTAAATAATATTCTATATGTGGACCCATTAAATTTTATATTTAATTATAGATTTTGTGGATTTTCACTGAGGATTATATGGCATAGGAATGTGGGGAGAAAACATTAGCATTACTTTAAATATTCCTAACTATAGTTTTCCCAATCCTTTTATAGTGCTATGTTTGATAATGGAAGGTTATTTAAGTACTTAATTATCAACGTATAGCAGAATAAACTATCCAATGCATATGAGGATTTCTAGATTATAGTATCACGAAGAACCATTTTCCAGCTTCTAAAATGCCAAATTAAATGTGTTTTTAATTGCCTGTCCAGAGCCTTTTAGCCAAGCAGGACATTGATGATTATTTTTTTCCTCCTAATTTTCTTGTGAATTCATAACTGTTACCACCAATGACTTATTTACTTCAAGTTCTTTGAGGCATATTCAAGAGGATTGGAAAACATTCACCAACATCAGCATCAAAAGTCTGTTCTAGGTTGCCCATCTGGGCAATGACATTACTGCGATTAAAACTTCAGGATCTTCTCTTATTCCTCTCCCTCATTTAAACTCACCTGCCAAGTCCTCTTGAGTGCTTCAACAGTGTTTCTCAATTGTGTCTTTTTTTCATTCTCACATCTCAAAGTCTCCTATCTTATATATTCATCTGCCAGTTTGTCCACCATTTCCTTTCACCTTTACCATAGCCAAAGTGAGTTTCCTGAAATTCCAGTCTGATCCCGACACTCCCTCTCTTGTTTAAATACAGGATAAATCCAACAATATATGTGAAGGAGTACCTAGCTATATTTTATAGTGATGTGTTGAGTATTAGTCTTACAAAGATAAATAGGACATGGAATTGCACCTAGTTCTTAAAGAATAAAGGCCAGACATGTTAACATTGTTAGGTATCTAGTCAGACGTGAGTGATGGGGAACAAAGGAATAGGGGCTCAGCCTAAAGACTGCCCAGAGAACACCCTGTTAATAGTTAAAGAATTCCTCTTGCATCCCTAAAGGGAAAGAAGGGTCATAGTCTTAGCTGGCCTAATCTGGCTACAGACACCTGCACAGAGGTACTACCCTAATTTGCCTACAACTTAAGCTTCACTAGAATGCTATTTTTATGTTTGGAAGTTCATGAATCTCCTTAGAATAGACTGAATTCTGGGTAAGCACATACGCACTAGGCAAAGAGTTATATAGTAGCTAGGTGTCAATCAAATTGACCTCACTTGCCAGTCACGTAGGAATGCTTTTGGAACCACCCCACCACGGCCCAGATATAATACAGACATTCCCACTTCTGGGTCCATTTTGTGTCCTTTTATGTGGCCTTTCGTGTGGCCTTTTGTGGCCCGTTCGTGTTGGTTATTGTGATAACAGCGCTCTGTTACAGCTCTTCACTGGGACCATGTGCCTCCTTGGGTCATTCTTTGTCTTCCTGAGATATACTTTTGATAAATCTTTTCTAAAGCTCACTGACCTGTGATTCTTCACTGCATTAATGAGAAAGAACCAAGAAAAAGTGGTAACTACATTTTTGTGCTGTTACCCCTGCCATTCGGGAGACACCGAACTCCCGAACTCCAATAGGTCCCAACGGTAATAGCATCACAACCTGGTCTGACCTTCTGCCACCTCCTTACCTATCACCTGACAGCCAGCCACACTGGATTCCTGAGAACACATTCACTATGATCAGTTCTTGCTGTTCCTATTCCTAGCCTGCTCTTCATGGCCAAACCTTACCCTTCTCTCAATGCCAGATTCACTGTCATGTACAGTGTGAGGCTTTTCTCAATGATTATCCCTCTTCTAAGACCACAGAAGTAAATTTAAGTGCTCCCTTGACCGCTGTCCCACAGCAGTTAGTTTGTACACAACGTAGTACAGCATATAGAGACTCTGATAGCTAATTGTCTCAGTGTCTGTCTTCTCAACTTTATTGTGGTTGCCTTATAGCAGAGGCCCTAAATCAGTCACCTTTTGATACTTGCTCCAACATATAGTCTTATAAATAGGATCTGAAATGCTCAAGTCGTGAGAGGAAGCCAACAAACAAAGAATGTGCTCAGGCCTTTACTCTTTTTCTGATAAATATGGTAGTATTTTCTGAAGGCAAAAAATTCAGCTTATTTTTTGCATCTCAGAGTTGTACTGTACTTCCTAGCCTCAGTGAAAATAGCTTGGAGGCAGCATAGGATCCTAAAAAGAGGATAGGATTTGGAATCAGAATTGTTTCCAGGGTTATACAAAATGCACATAAGAAGCCAAAAAAAATTTATAATGAGAAAGCACTATAAATGTTAGTGTTATTTTCACTATGGTTATTTTTATATGTGAATGGAGACAGTTTTCCATAAAATAGTATTTCTAGTTCTGATTTTAGGAATTATCTTGGAGGAGTAAAGTTCATGTAAATGTATTTTAAAGCATTTTATTTCTTTTTAAAAAATTATACTTTTATCTGAGTTTGTCTAGGTTTTCTAATTTTTAAAATATCCTGGGGAGGGAGTACAAAATTTCATCCTGCCCTCTATTTTTGGGTGATCCTACTTGTAAGATTATCATCAGGTGTCCACTGTTTAGAATATATATGTGGCAGGGATTGTATTTTGGATGCTAATCTGTTTTCATTCTTCCTGTATTTTACCATTTTTCCATTTTTCTCTTCTCTATTCAAGCAGGTAGCTTGGTTGTATGCTTATTGACTCAGAGGTAGAACCTGGTAGGATGGAAAGGAGAATGCACAAACCTTTCTGGCTTTTGAATTCCAAAGGGGGAATCCTTGTCACAGGGCTGGAAATAGTGAGGAGAGTGGAGCTACCCTCCCAGACTCAAGAAATCTTCCTGGGCTGGAGAAAAGAGATGAGGAGATGAGCAAGAGAAACCCATGGGTTCCAAAAGCAGAAGGTACCTGTGCCCTGCTTCCCAAGGAGTGCTACTAGGAGGGGTAGCATAACCCCATAAAAATGGGCTGTTTGGGGTATCTGGAGATGCTACTTCTCTAGCCAGTAGAGAAGTTAGTAATCTATATGATAGGATTAATAATATCCACCTCGTCAAGCAAAGCAGTTTTGAAAATTTTAGGAAATAATACATGTGAATGCCTAGTACTGTGTAGGTACTCAGTAAATGTATTTACTCCAATCCCCGTTTATGTTATAATTGATCCCATCTAACCAGTTTCATGCCTTGATCACTCACATGTTCCATTTCCCAAGTTCTTGCTTCTGGGCTGGCAAATGGTAGTGGAGGAGAAAAAAAAGTCAAAAACCATGCAGACAAGGAGGAGCCAAACTGCCTCCTCCTCCTCATTTCCTTCTCCTGTCCTCCACTTACTCTTAATACTTTGTGGCATCTGTAAGGCTTCAGATGCTGCCTCCTGGCCTTTTTGTTCTAGTGGAACTTCTAGGAGTGCAGGAGGGTGGGGAATTGCTAGGAAGACTTTGCTGTGTGCTTTGCAGGGAAACAGGTCTGGTTGCCCTTTTGAGCTGAGCATGCTTGTCAGATGATGCTCAATTCTCTACTTAGCTGCTCCAGAAATGGTTAGATTTCTCTATATGGTGTCCAGGTTTCTACATTTAGACAGGTGTAGCAGCTCATCATTGCAGCATATTTGGTAGCACTTTATACTTGTACAAATATCTTGGGTTTTCCCAATCTCTTCAAAAGGAGAGGCCTGAGGTTTTTCAAAGGCATCTATTGTTTTGTGATCCTTGGGAAATATAATCATTTATTTGTTTCCTAGCAGATCTCAGAGTTCTTGGAGAATAGGAAATGGAACAGATAAGTTTAGATCATAGGAAAAGTGAGGTGGGAGCTATTGGGCATGGGCTTAGGAAGACAGACATAATGTTGAATTGAGGTCTTGATTTCTAGATGGCAAAGGATGTATGGAGAGCCGAAAGTATGATTACCTTTACCTCTGTACAATTTAACTTCCAATAGCTGTGGATGGGCCATGATTGCGGCTGCGGATCCTCTCAGAAAGCATAGCTGCCCAGGGATTGACCTGATCTGTGTCAGTTTATTTCATTTTAACCCTGGGGATATGGTTTGCTTTAAGTTGCAATATCTTTGTTCTTTCTGTTCTTTACAGATTCATGAAGGTGGCAGGAAGCACAGTGGATGCAGTTACCTGGCAACAGTAGGTATTCACCATTTTTGCTCTTATTATCACTTGCTGTGAAATGAAAGATAATTAGTTGTCATGAAGTTTATAGCCGATATTTGACAAGCTATACTTCATCCTCCAAGAAAAAAGTTAAAACTAACTTCAAAGCTGTTCTTGTGACAATCTCATAGTAATATAATTTTTTAAAAAAAACAACACTGACACATTTTGTAAAGCTCAGCTATTATGTACACTTAAATTAACCTATTATCAGTGAACGAGTAATGAAAATCTGAACATGCCACCATTTTCCCCTAAGCTTTACCTTGGGACTAAATTTCCTTAAGAGAGGAAATATTGTTAATTACTCAATATATCATGTGAAAATAGAAACACTTCATTATATTTATGGCAATGGTCTTAATTAGTAAGAGAGTTACTAATATGCGGCAAATACAAATATATATATATATATATATATTTGTATATATATATAAAGAGAATAAAGCAGCTTCAAGAAAGAATAAACCCCACCATTCCAGGAAGAAGGTTACAGTGACAAAGATATGTTAACATGAGGGGCAATTAACTTGTAAAGATAATGATCTGATATATAAATCTACATTTTCTTTAAGTCTCCTTATGGCATTTGTGTTGGAATATCCAACATCTTACAGTGTCCCACAATTTTATACTGGAATCCTGCCCTTCGTTTTGATAAGGAATCTATCCCACAGCATCTTCTAAATCATCCCTCTTCTACTGTGGTCCTCATAGCTCAGATTAAGTGCTCCCATTCTGTGCCCTCATAGCTGTCAAATATGGCCATCTTTCTCAGTTACTCTAACCCTTCCTGCCTGGCTCATTAACTCTTGTCTTCCTCCATTTTAAGTGGATAACAATATTCCCTACATATTCATAATATATGTGAAAGAAAGAGTAGTAGACAAAAATCTTTATTAAGTATCCCAAAATGATTTTTGGTTTGTTGGTAATCAATAACTTCAGTAATAATAGAAAATATTTTATTCTACATTTATACTTTTAGTTTCCATAAACAAGTTCCAAATATTTTCAGAAATTCTTATCATCCTTCAAATGGTTTTTGTGAGTCATGGGTTAAGTCTGATGATCTTGTCATTATTTTGCTTAAAACCCTTCAGTGTTAGCACTTAGACCAAAAGCCAGACTTTCTACTCCAGCCTCTAAGGCCCTCTGTGTTTGATCTTTGCTACCTCTGATCACATCTGGTGCCATTCTGCCCTTACTCCATCTGTCTCAACACACTGGTGGTCTTTCAGTTCTTAGAAAGTTCATATGCATGTCTGCCTCAAGATCTTTGTGCATGCTATTCCTCTGCCTGGAATGAGGTTCTCCCCCTTTTTTGTGTGGCTGTCTCCTTTTTCTCTCTTAAGACTCATCTTCCATGTCATCTTCAAGAGGCCTTCCCTGATG
The DNA here is from genome assembly GCF_000151845.1 of Pteropus vampyrus. Lineage (NCBI taxonomy): Eukaryota > Metazoa > Chordata > Mammalia > Chiroptera > Pteropodidae > Pteropus > Pteropus vampyrus. The sequence goes on along the minus strand of NW_011889129.1, from coordinate 111,668 downwards.
ATCCTGTCAAAAATAGGTTCTTCACTAATTCTCTTTCTTAGTTCTTTTTTTATAACTTGTTTTTTTAATATATGTGTTTTTCTCATTTACCAAAGTAGCATTTATTTAATCCAATAAGTGCTTATTTAGGCAATTGCTTATTGGGCATTTACTATGGGGAGAAATAACAACAATGATAATAATAACAATATGGCAGGAACTATTGCAGACTTATATGCCTTACTGTATCTGATCCTCATAACAATAAAATGAGGTAGGGACTATTTTTATCTCTATTTTTTCTGCAATTTACAGGAAGTTGTGTAAAATCCAAAGATTTCATAGAAAGTGGCAAATTTTGAACTTGAAGTTTGGGTCTGTCTCACTCTAAGGGCTATTCTCTTAATTATTGATGCCTTTGATAACAAGACAATGATCTTTTACTGAAAATATTATATTCTAGTGGAGGAATTCAAATCCTCTTCAGGTTCCTCACCAAAGGCTATCTGGACAATGTAGGATAAAGGCTGAAGCTTGAAGAACTTGTATTTGTAGGGGAAAATAATGAGATTAGCGTATAAATATTAATGGGTAAGAATATAAGGCTTGCTCAATTATCATAGCTGACAGGGAGAGATCAGAGAATGCTGTTCTTCCCTAATCAAGCACTCTTTTTAATGCAAATGGAATGAAGTGGGCACGGTATTTTTTATAATGGAGAAATATATTTTTTATAAATACATTTTGTTTATTAGCTACTTTAAAAATATTGGCCAATTCTCAAGATAAAGATGTGCAACTACTCTAAAAATAGCCCCAAAGCAGGCAATGGGTTGTGTTTCTTTTGGCTCCAGGATCAGTACTCATTTGAGGACAACATGTAGCACCTGGAATCTGCCATTTATTCCTTCCAGCTATAGTTTTTAGCTATAGTTTTCAGTCAAGACTTGGACTAGTCAGGGAGCAATTCCAGGAAATCTTGGCCAGGAGGACTGGGTAAAAATTAAAGCCAAATGCCATGTTTCTCTAATCCTGGAAAATGCTGAGTGAAAATGTCTTAATAATGTAAAGGAAATCAAGAGTCATTATCAGGGGAAAAAATAACTAACATAGAATTGTCAATATATACCTATATACAGGTAGCCAAAAGAATGATTTCAATACTGGAGTACTGGGCTTGGAGCTTGAACGACCAGAACTCTGGGTCTGAAGTCATAAATAAACAAATCTATATAATTAGATTATTTTATTTAAAAAGTTTAGGCTCTTGGATTTTGAAGACCAAGATACATGACTTAATGATTGCTGCTGCCCACCAACCCATGCAGAAAACCCAGCAAGAGTTGCTGAGATGAAGCTGTAATTACAGGAATGGTGGAGTAGCTTGTAGCAGACATCCCTGATAAATCTGGACAAAATACACACACACACAACAATGACAAAAGGAAGCAAAAACTAGAGAAGTTATTCAATCCTTGAAAGAAGTAAATGGTACTGGTGAGATCTGTGGTTGCTTAAAAATCCATGCAGTGTGAGGTGGCTAGAACCCATATGAAATACATGTGACATTGGTTTGAGGTGTTAGAAGCAGTCAGAGGACAGGAAAGAAGAATCTATGGGGCAAAACAAATATATATATAAGCTAAACTTACCTCAAATCTGTGCCTGATCCCTAAAATGTGCATTTTCAAGGGAGACTCCAAGAAGCCTGCTAGAAAACAACAGCTGAAAGCCTTAAAAAATTGAACAGAGATTTCAGCTGCTATCACTTGAGAAACAGATATTGGAATGTAAACCTCAGAAATTTAGAGAGGCTTAATAAACATGTTGTGCTTTGCAGTGAAAACTAAAAGAGTTATGCTTCAGGAATGAAATCTGTGTCCCAGGATAAGGATCTTCCCTAAGTCTAATGTGTAACCAAAACAGACTCACCCTAACAAGGTATAAATTGAAGCTGCTGCAAGAACAAGATAATCAGCCATTCACTCAACTTCCTGCTATATCCAAATCAATACTCTTCTGTCTCTACAGCATATCACCCACACTTTTTAGTATACAATTAAAGATTACTAGACATGCAAAGAAACAGGAAAATGTGACTCCTGGCCAAGAGAATGAGGAAAATATAGAAACCCTGAGATGAACCAGAGAATAGAATTACCTGATGAAGGTTTTAAAGAAGCTCTTGCCAATATATTCAAATAATCAAAGGGAAAATGTCCATATTGAGTGAATCCATGGGAGAAATATCAGCGGTGAAATAGAAACAATATGTATAAAAAAGAACCAAATGAAATTCTTAAAGAAATAAAAAGAATAACTAAAATGAAAAACTCACTGGGCTTAACAAGAGATTGGAAACTATAAAAGAAAGAGTTAGTGAACTTGTATACAGATCAATAGAAATTATACAATTAAAGAACCGAGGAAAGATACTCAGAAGAATTGAGGTTTTAGCAACCTCGTTGCCAATATTAACTGGTCTAACATCTGTGTAATTAGAGACCAGAGGAGAAGAGAGAGATAATGGAACAGAAACATTTTCTGAAGAAACCAAATCTGTACTACTCTCAAATTTGGTGAAAAATATTAACTTACAGAACCAAGAAGCTAGGTAACCCCTAAGAAGGATAAATATAAGGAAAATCATGCCTGGGCATATCATAGACAAACTGCTGAGACCAAAGATCAGGAGAAAATCTTCAATGTATTCAGACAAAAATGACACTTTACATACAGGAACAAGACACAAATGATGACTAACTTGACCCCAGAAGCATCAGAGGATAGAAGGTGATGAAACAATATTTTTAAAGTGCTAAAGAAAAAAGTCAAGCCAGAATTCTATCTCTAGCAAAAATGTTCTTTAAAAATGAAACTGAAATAAAGATGTTTTTGATAAATGAAAGCCAATATAACTGTACTACAAGAAATACTAAAGGAAGTCTTCAGACAGAAAGGCAGTATCATCAGAAGAAACTGGAATCTCAAAAAATAATGAAAAGCATTAGGAATGATAAACCCGTGGATAAATATAAAAGACTATTTTTTTCTTAATTTCTTTAAAAATGACTGACTCTAATGCAAAAATATAACATTGTATTATGTGGTTTATAACATATAGATGTAAAATTATGTGGCAATAATACTACAATGGATGAGGAAGGGAAGAGGCAGTTAATGAAATTTTTATTGTTGTAAGATTCTTTATGTGAAGTAGTACACTTACTCTAAGAAGATTGTGATAAGTAAGGTACATAAGTAAGTAATCACTTAAAAAGTAATGACAAAAACGTATAGGTAAAAAGCCATATTGGAACTAAAATGGAATACTAAGGAATATTGAATTAACCTCAAAAAAGCAAAGAAGGAAGAACAGATTAACAAAAAATAAATTGGAAAAAAGGAATCGAATAGCAAAATGGTAGGCCTAACCATAACCATATCAATAATTGTATTAAGTATAATTGTTCTAAACAATATCATTAAAGGTAAAGATTGTCAGACTAGATAATATAGATAGAAGATCCAACTATATTCTACCTATAAGAAACAAACTTTAGATGTAAAGATACAGATAAATTGAAAATAAAAGGATGAGAATGACATACCATGCAAGCAGTTTCATAAAAAGCTGGTGAAGCTACATTAAAATCAAAGTAGACTTCAAAACAAAGAATATTACAAGAGACAAAGAGAGACTATTCCTAATGACAGAAGGATTAATTCATTAGGAAGGCATAATCATAACTGTAGGCCACTGTGGGAACAGAACACTGGTCCCCTGTCCCAAGGTATCTGCATCCTAATCTCTGGAACCTGTAAATATGACACATTATATGACAAAGGAGAATTAAGGTTGCTGACCTAAAGTGGGGAAGTTATCCTTGATTATTCATATGAATGCAGTGTAACCATAACAGTGGAAGAGGAAGTCAGAAAAGAAGAGGAATAGGGAGATTTAACTACAGAAGAGGAGATCGGAGTGATGTGATATGAGAAGGAATTGACCCACCACTGCTGGATTTAAAGATGGAGGAAGGGGACCATGAGCCAAGGAATTTGGGCAGCCTATAGAAGCTGGAAAAAGTGAATTTTCTCTTAGCAACTCCAGAAGGAAGATAGCCCTCCAGAAGGAAGAATGAAGTAGCTTGATTTTAACCCAGTGAGACCCACATTAATTTCTAACCTACAGAACGGTAAGATAATAAATTTGGATTATTTTAAGCCACTGTTTATGATAATTTGTTTAGCGCAGTGATAGAAAACTATTACAGTACCTAATAACAGAGATTCAGAATACACAAAGAAAAAAAACTGATGGAACCAAAGGGAGAAAAATAGATAAATCTACTGTCAGAGGTGGATATTAACTAATATCGCTTTCAGTAATTAATATGACAACTAGATTAAAATAAAAATCTTCTAAACAGGATATAGAAGATTTGAATAACACTGTAAATTAGCTTGACCTAATCAACATTTGTGGACTACATTGGAACACTCATTCTTTTCAAGTGCACAGGGAACATTCACCGAGACAGATCATATGCTCAGCTGTAAAACAAGTCTTGAAAAATTTTAAAAGATTGAAATTATATGGAGTATTTTTTTTGTTACCAAAATTTAGTTTTTTTCTTGTTAAAAAAATCTATGAAACAGAAATATTTGGAAATTAAATAACATACTTTGGATCAAAGAAGAAATCATTAGGGAAAGTAGAAAATATTTTGAAATGATTATAAGGATACATTTTATCAAAATTTGTGGAATTCAGCAAAAGTATAACTTTGAGAAAACTTTATAATCTAATATGCTTATATGAAAAAAGAAGAAACATTCTAAATCAACGACCTTAGTTTTTATCTTAAGAAGCTAGAAAAAGAACAAATTAAATCCAAACTAAGTAAAATGAAGAAAATAAACATAAAAACAGAAATCAATGAAACATAAAATAAACCAACAATACAGAAAATTTACAAAACCAACAGTATTTCTTCGAATAGGTCAACAAATTTGAAAATCCCCTATCTAGAGAAAGAGAGTGAGAAAAAACATAAATCTTCAGTATCAGGAATGAAAGAGAGATTCTCACAGTAGATCCCATAGACATTAAAAGTATAATAAGGGAATATTACAAACAATTTTATTCTAACAAATTTGACAACCGAAAGGACAAATTCCTTAAGAAATACAATTTACCAAAAAATGACACAGGTTAAAAATTCTTATATCCCTATATACCTGGCTCATTTTGGAAAATATGACAAATTCTTATATAACTCTATATAAAAGCCAAGTCAAAGAGCTCTGGGCCCCAAATCAAGGAGCTGAGAAGTGAGGAGGCAGAGAAGCTGTAGCTGGAGATTGACCAGAAAAAAGATGCAGAGAATCATTAGACCCAGCTTGAGAATAGCACCCTTGGCTCACCAGAGAAGCAAGAGACTGAGGAGGATGAGAAAGACAAAGGGAAACTGAAGGCCAACCTTGGCAGTGGGACAAACCTGTCCAATTATCCCTGGACCCAGACCCTGCTGGAGCTGGATCTGGCTATGCCCTTCTGTGTCAAATTCCAGCTGAAGGAGAAGGATGTGGTAGTGGACATCCAGTGGCAGCACCTCTGGGTGGGATTCAAGGGGCAGCTGGCAGTCATTGACAGAGAGCTCTACAACAAGGTGAAGGTAGAGAAGAGCTCAAGGCTCACTGAGGATGGCAAGATGGTGCATTTGGAGAAGATCAACAAGATGGAGTGGTGGAACCGCTTGGTGTCCTAGCTGTCAGATCTAGCTAGTGAGACATGTCAGCATGGTGGAAAACATGATGTATGACCAGACCAGAGATAGAAGTCCATAGGGCCGCCCACTTCAGATTAGCAGAAGAAACAGGAAATTCAGAAAAAGTTCATGGATTAGCATCTGGAGATGCATTTTTCGAAGGACAAATTCAACTAGTCTGTTTGCCTCCCTGAACTGGGGGCTGAGCTCCCAGATGTCCACCTTCCTTTCCCACCCTTCCCTGGGACTTGAGGGCCTCAGAGCTGAGGCAGGCATGGGACTAGCTCAAGCATGCAGGTCCCAGGACATCATGGCAGAAGGGCTGGGGCCTTGGGGGGTGTTCTCCCCTGTTGGCCTACTGTTAACACATTAAACTTATTTATCCCACTTCCCGCACCCCCACTCCCCCGCCCCACACACACACAAAAGAACTATCTTATGGCAAAGTAATTCCATTGCTAGGTATTTACCCAAATGAAATGAAGACATATATCACACAAAAACTTTTCATTAGAATGTTCATAACAGTTTTATTAATAATAGGCAAAAGCTAGAAATAGCCTACGTGTTCATTAGCAAGAGAGTAAATTAAAGGAATGCTACTCAGCAAGATAAAAGAACAAACTAATGGTATACTCTACACATAAATTAATCTCACAGTCATTATGCTAAGTGCAAAAAGCCTTATATAAAAAAGCACATTTGTATTTTTCCAATTCTGTGAAATTCTGGAATAGATGTTTTAAATTGGAACATCGCCTCTGTGGGTATAGGGAGTAGGAATGTGAATTGAGAGGGAAAGGTGCATGAGGGAATTTTCTGAGGTGATAGTAATGTAATCTGAATCTTGATAGGGATTTGGGTTACACATGAGTATGCATTTGTCTAAATTCATTAAATAACATGGTTAAGATTTATACATATCATTGTATGTAAAATTTACCTAAGAAAAAGAACTGCAAACATATTGAACTAGCATTAATGGTATGCTCGATATAGTGTTTAAGATAAATTATATCAAAGTCCACAACTTACTTTAAAATGTCTCAAAACATAACATGGATCAATGAGTGGATAGAGGGATAGATAGATTGATAAATGTGTGATAGAGCACGTATAGCAAAATGTTAATTGTAGAACCATGATGGCTGATACATGGTTTTCACTATATAATTCTTTCTGCTTGCTTCTGTTTTTGAAATTTTTCATAATAAAATATTGGTAGACATGTCTAAATTATTGCACCTAAATAAATAATGTTATCCATTATGAAATAATATATTGTGAAAATATTTTGAAAAGCATAATAAATGGGAAAATGCTTTTGTCAAGTGAATAAAGTAAAATATAAAATATACAAATCATATCTCAATAATATAAAATGCACATAATCTCAATGAAAAGGCACTGATAGGTTCATAGTGTTAATCTTTAGATATGGGTAATATGAGGACTCTTATTCTCATTTTTGCTTTTCTGTAGTTCCCAATTTTTCTGTAACCAGCAGGTAATGCATTTTTGTTTATAATAGAAACCATCTATACCCAGCTCCATTCCTTCCAACCCCAATGTCCCCTCTCCAAAAGCAATCATCATAATTTTAGCCATTTCTGATATTTGTTTTCATATTTCTAAATAGCAATCCGATGCTGCTATTCCTTGATATTTTTCTAATTCAAATATTATTTATTAATTTTCTACTATAGAAGACGCGAATTTAGCTCTCATTCATCCTAACTCCTCCCATATTGAGACATACTTACCTTTTCCAATCCTCCAATATTTTATATCTTAAGTATTGGTTAAATCATAACTTGGGACTCACATTTTTATTACTACGTAAATATGATTCCCAGCAGAGAAAGTGATGTGCTATGATTACGTTTTCTTTCACAACTTTTTGCTTTCCCTGGAGTTAATAACTGTCTCTTTTTTTTTTTTTTTGCCTAGTTTCCTATTAACCTATCCCTAATTCATCCCTAAACTCTGTACCAGAGGGGTAAATATTTCTCTCTGTGCAAATACCCAAGGTAGCCATCAGTTTCATCTTGTCCTCGTAGGTACTCTCGTGGAGCAGTCCCCCGCTCTGGTCCCATCTGGACTGGTTGATCTCTGTGCTTCCTGCACAGCTGTTGTCTTGGGAGCTCCCTTCACCATCATCCTGGGGATTCCTTTTGACTCTTAGTTGGATCCATGCCTTTTTTTGAGGTTAACTCCCTCGTTTTCGTGGAACATTATTTTCCCGGAAATTCTTGAGAAAAGATAAATGAGAGGTAAACATGTTGAGACCTTTTATTGGAGTTTGATTTATATTTTGGAAGTATACAGATTTCCCACAGATTTTGATGATTTTGCTGCATTTTGTTCTAACTTTCCTTGTAACTATTGAGAAAACCAGTGCCCTTTAAATTTCCCATCCTTTTATTTGCCCTGTTTGCTCTATCTTGGTACTTTTAAGACCTTATTGTCCCAAGTGGTCCTGTATGTTGCTGTCTATTCTGTTCAGTAGGTATATGGCAGAACCTGTCAATCTGAAATTCACGCCCTTCAGTTTAGGGAAATTTTCCTGATTTTTTCTTTGACAATTTCTTTTTATGTATGTATCTATGTATGTATTTCTTGCTCTCTCTTTCTGGAACTTTTACAAGCCGATATCAGAACTCTTCAAACAATGATGTAATTTAAAAATATTTTTCTCTTCCCTGTTCTTTCTGTGGTTTTCTGATAAATCTTAAACATCTCATTTTTGTTGAAATTTTCATTTCTATTATCATTTTTCAAATTTTCAAAAGCTCTTTTTATTCCTCAACACTTCCTTTTTTTATGGCTTCTTATAGCTTTTTTCCTTGTTTTTCTCTGAGGATATCAATTTTAGTTCTTTGTTATTGTTTCTTTTCTTCTTTTCTCCCCCCTTTCTCTCTTCTTTCTTTCCTTCCTTCTTTCCTTCCTTCCTTTCTTCAATAATTTTCTTATATTTTCTACATTAAACTTTTTTCCCTCTATGTTTCTTTCACCTCCCGTCTTTATTTTTTTGTCTTTCACATTAAAGATTTTCCTAAATGTCAAATGATCCTTGGATCTCTACTTCTATTTAATAGAGAGGCATGAAAAGCTGATTAGACATTTATTCTCAACTGGTGGGGGTCTATGTTGGGTGATCTGGATGGGTTATTACATTACAGACTCCTAACTGTCCACAACTGTTGCTCAACTGAAGATATGTGGATTCACATATCTCCTTCTATGTTCTGTGGCAATACGTTGTTTGGTTCAAGAATATAAAGAAAATATACCCTCACAGAGATATATAGCTAGAAAATAGAGGGGTATGTGAATAGCTTTTTACAGATTATTGTGGCTATTCTTCTCAGGTACTACACCAAAATTCATGAAGTGATAATTTCTTAAAGATTAGTTGCAATATGGAATATGAAGCCGTATTCACTTTTTCATATTCTGATGCATTAAAATATATTGGTATTGCATTTTAAATGTATCTTTTACCCATGAATGATTTTATAACATCATGCATTGATCATTTGGAAAATGTTATTTTATTGAATTATGAATTATGCAGGTCTTCTATACATTGACATGTTTCATTACAATATAGCAAAAAAAAAAAAAAAAGCACATTTATTAATATTGCTACCAACCTAATTAGAAAAGTCTTTAAGTTTTGGGAAGCTGACAAGTTCATGGCAGCAGATAAAAATATTCTAAAATTCTAATGTTCACTTAACAGTTCAAATTTATAATGAGCAACAAGTTCTGTCAATTGTTTTCCTTGAAGTGACAGGCTTACCTTATTCATTTTTGAGAAAAATGTCTTCCAAATGCCCAAGTCTGAATAACCATAATTTGTCTTTCGTTGTTTCAAGTAAAAATGTTCCATGAAAAAAATGACCAATTTAGTTTGTAACTCAAACAATTATACAAGTGTTTGTCTTTGAGACAACCATCGTACTTTGCTGAGAAGGTGAAGTCTTTTATGTATATTTCTCATTTAATCATAGATATTTTTAAATGTGTACTTAGGGATTAAAATTTAATAAAATTAATAAATTTAATCACTTCATCAAGGAATTATTATGTGAAACTGGCATTTTTATTTTATTGCAAGTATGTGACAACGATCACAAGTGCAGTTTGATGCTCCTGACCTGATTTGTGCTAAGTAGCCAGCACTTTTACCCCATTGCTTTTGTACCATCTGTCCAAATGCCAGCATAGTTTTTCCAGTACAAACCTTAAGAGTCAAATCAACTATTTAACACTTCATATATTACGTCACCATTTGTATTTAGTGCCAACCATTTGTATTTGGTGCCAGTATACCGAGTGTATTTTAGTGCCATTCATATAAAAGATCTTTATCAATGCTTAGTTGGTGTTGATGTTGAATAGATGCAAGATAAACATCTATGTCTATAGATTTGTCCAGATATTAATATCCTGAGATATGAACTTTGTCTTATCCAGCAGGCATTCAGTAACGTCAACTATAGAAGGCTCTATCAGTCTCTCAGCTACCTTGTGTACCTTTCTAGACAATGCAGTATGGTAATCTATTCTTTAAGATGTTTTTCTAAATTTAAAATTTAATGCAAATGTTAATGTAAAACAAGACAACATAACGTTCTTATTTCCATATAAGCATAAGGAAAATATTAGAATATCAAAATAACTTATTGGATGATTATGGGATTACACAGATTATAGCAGTTATAATAGAAAAAAGCATGTAAGAACACAGTAAAAGTATTGAGAACAGAGTTAACCTTTAAAAGCATACACATTTATATCCCAAAATCATACCTTAGAAAAGTCTAGAAAACAAGAATATACAAGCACTTATTCCATTAATTGTCTGAGCAATGATATTGTCACATGTTATATAGACTCTGGAAAACCCCACTATATAATTATGAGAGAATGAGAGTGAAAATGGCAAATAATTGTCTTAGTTTTATAATGAAAATAATTTTGGTCTCATGGACCCCTGAAAGAAGCTTGGAGACCCCCAGGAGTCCCTGGACCACACTCTAATATACACTGATATAGAATCATGGGCCAGTTGCTTCTCAGTTCTCCTATTTCCATCCACCTACCCCCTCCCCCATTCTCAAAGGCATCTTCTAGCTCCTGAGACTTTCTGGGATTCCATAGCATGAAGCAGCCTGCTTTTAGGTTTCCCTAAAAGAATTCACAAATGTAGAATTCAGCCTTTTCTGTTCAGCTAAGTCATTTATCACTCTTCCCTCTGTTATCCAACATCAACATTTTTATTATTGTGTTTTTTTGTCCTATTCTCTTGACCTTGTAGGTTAATGCATTTTTTTGGTCCATTACCACTGTTTAATTAGGTTTTCAGAGGAAACTTAGTAAATGCCCTTTTTTAAACCACAATATTTAACCTAAAATCCTGCTGTCTGCTTTTTTTTCCCCCTCTAGGATTATTTTTAATAAGACAAAAATTAAAAATTAATTTCCCAAAAAATAAAATCCATTTTAAATATATATCAATTTAGGTTTAGGTAATCCCAGGTGTTCCCAATGCCTAGGCTCCACCAAATACCAACAGAATAAAAATCTATGTCTGTGTGACTGAGGCATCAGTATTTTTGAGAAGTTCATGAGGTGATTCTTATGTTTAGTGAGGATTGAGAACTACTGCCCTCGAGTCTTCTGACTGAGCATCAGTAGACCCTGGGCCCTTAAACTTGGGAGAGCACATTCAGCCTATGGCTTCTAGAGCAGCAGCAGCAACATTACCTGGGAACTTGTTAGAAATACAAATTATCAAGCCCCATCCCAGATCCGCTGACAGGACCCAGCAATCTGTATTCTAACATACCCTCCATGTGATTCTGATACACTCTAAAGCTTGAGAACTAGAAGATGACTGCCTGGATCTGATTTCTAAGAATACGTTTATCACTGTATTTTTTGGCATGAAACTTTCTTCAGTAGCATTTCTGACATATGGATAGGAGAAAAGATATAAGAAAAATTATCCTGGGAATTGGCTTTCAGAAAATTCCTGCCCCTTGTAATCAGAGTCAGAGCTTCAAGTCATTTAATTTTCAATAAACTTTTCTCACATGAAAGTCAGCATTTTTCTCTCCTTGGTCTTAGTCTGCACTTCTCTTGTTGCAGAAAAATGAAATATGGCAGTATATTACAGCTATAGGCTTAAAGAGACCAATTTTAAAAGATCAATTTTATAATTTAGATTTTTAGATACATTTAGAAGCATAAAAATGAACATTTTTAAAAAGTCACTGCAAGAGCAACTATGGATTTGCCTGTAATATAAGTAAATGTGAGCAAATGACTCTGAGAAGAGTACCTATTAGAAATTCATGAACTTTGCCAGGAGTAATGGGACATTAGAATGACTCGTTAAGCAAAGATTCTGCTTAAAAGTAAAAGCTAGAGGAATCCATCACATAGATACTCAATTTAAGAGGTACAAGCAAATTTATTTAAAAATTTATTTAAAAATTGGAAAAACCATTTAACAATGTAAGTGATTCGCAAGTGTGTTAAAATATATTTAAAACACTACTTTGGAAGCAAAGAACCTATGAAGCTGGTTTGGTAGAAAGAACAGGGCTTTGAAAAACAGGCCTGGATAGAATCCCTCTGATCCTTAGTAGATTTGAGACTTTGGGGTGAAAGTAAATCCTTCAGAGCTCAGTTTTTCATCTACAAAGTGAGCTTAATGCCTACCTCCCAAAACTGTTGTGAAGACTAAATAAGGTAATTTACAAAAAGCACTTTGCACAGTACATACATACATACAATATATTGAGCCCTCACAGTATGAGTTTCCTTCTTCCTCTTCTATATTTCTGTGATCTTTCCCAATATTTCTGTGTTTCTGAAAGTGTCTCACTATAGAATATATAGATGTTTAGCATATCACCGCGCATTTTTATAGCACTCTGCAGATGCTTTGCGGCTTTTGCTTATGGTCTTTTTAGCCAAAGGAGAAGTCTAGGTGGTTCTTTGGGGGTAACCCTGCTATGTTTTATTTATTAATTCATTCAAAAGGTATTTATTGAGCACCAACTATGTTCAGGGACTGTGCTAGATATTATAGAAAAACTAGGGAGAAAAAAGAGACAATATCTTCCCCCTGGGGAGCTTAGTGGGCTTCTGGTGTGCAAAGAGTTTATCCCTCTAGCAATCATGCAAGCCATGCTTATTCTCCTTCAGGAAGAGAAGGGATGAAAGAAGTGCTCCTGGTAGAGGAAGTAAGGATCACATTAAGAAGAAAATCCTTGTGGACTCCAGAGAGAGCTATGCCTAGACATATATCTGCTGCAGAGGATTTTAAAAGGGAAGGATAAGAAGGGAAGAGAGCCATAAATGACATATGGAGCTTGGCTGCAAAAAAAAGTAGAGAAAAAAGAAGGAAGAAAAAGAGAACTTTTTTAAGGCGAGTAGAAGAATCAAAGAGCTCTTTGTTTTTAAGAATGGGAAGACTATATCCACACACATATATGTGTATATATGTACTATATTTTAAATGAGCATTTTCTGGTGTCAAATACTGTGCTATTTTTTATTAGTTTCAGGTATACAATACATTGGTTAGACATTTATATAGTTTATGAAGTGATCCTCCAATTACTCTATCACCTATCTGTCTCTACACTTTAGCCATCACACTACTAATGACCATATTCACTATGCTGTACTCTACATCCCCATGACTATTTTGTAACTACTGTTTTGTACATCCTCATCCCTTCACCTTTTTCTCCCAGCCCCCCAACCTTCCCCTTCTCTGGCAGTCACCAGATTGTCCTCTGTGCTTAGTTCTTTACAAAAGTGCTCCAGAGCTTGAGTTTTGTTCTAACAGACTGAGTTTATATCTTTAGCACAAATTGTCTTTGTGACCTCAGGCGAGTTACTCAGCACCTCCTTGAGCGTCAGTGCCTTCTTTTGTGACACAGGTGGTAGACTCCTTACCATTGGTCCAAGAGGTGCTAGTAGCTTTTCTCTTAGCCCGATAGTTTCCATTAGTGCCTCCCTTTCAATCACTTCCATTAGTGCCTCCCTTTCAATCACTTCCCTTCAATCACTTCCATGGAAGCTGTCTTAGTGTCTGTTGTTGATTTGGGTGACAGAGAGTAAGCAACTCCCTTCCCATTTCAAAGTGTTCACACACACACACACACACACACAAAACCCCAAAGAAGGCTCAATCTAGCATTAGCTCCAGGTTCCCACAAGTGTCTCTTCTGCCTAGGGAGGGAAAGTTTGAGAAACACTGGTCCAGGGCTTTGTACATAGTTAATAATATCTGCCATTAATTAAAGCCGCCCACACACATTATATACATTATATCAAGAGCACCTGCTAAATGTATGAATATTAAAGGGACAGCTTTCAGAGATTTGCTAGACTTGAAATCCCAAGATCACGCCTTCTATCTTTGTGCCAGGTCCTTCTTGATTGTCCTTGTTTCAATAACACTATAGCCCACCCAAAATCAAAGAATCTGGATGCCAGCTTAGACTTTGAAATTCACTTTTTTTATTCCTCTGTTAAACAAGTATTATACTAGTCTAGAGTCAGACCGTCTGGCTTTGAATTCTGGCTCTAACGTTTGTTATCTTGTACAAACATTGAACTGAACTGAGTCTCAATTTTTGAAACTGTAAAATAGGTATTCAGAAATATTTATGGAGTGCCTACTCTGTGACAAGTACTGTTCCAGCTGCTTCTGTTAGATTAGTGAACGAAACAGACAAAAATCCCTAACCTTGTAGAGCTGACATTCTGGGACGGTGAGGTAGGGTTTGATGGGAAGAAGAAAGTAGGTCAAAAGCCAATAAACAATAAATATAATAAGCAAATTACGTGGTATGTTAGAAGGTCAAAAGTTGAAATAAAGGAAGTGTTGGATGAAGGAGGGCAGACTGCAGTATTAAATAGAGTGAGCTTTGAGAAGGTGAGATTTGATCAAAGATGTAAAAGAGGTGAGGGAGTTAGCTAAGCAGATATCCTCAGGAAGTGTATTCCAGGCAGAGGGAGCAGCTAGATCAAAGGCTCCAAGATGGAAGTGGGTTTTAGATGTCATATTAGTTCCCACCACATAGGATTGTTGTGAAGATTGATTAGATGATGTATATAAAGCATTGAGCATAGTACTTAACACTCATGAGTGTTTAGTAAGTTTTGGTTATGATTATTAATTATCATTTTTATGGAAGTCTTGTTTCTAAATGTTCAATATGTTGTAGAATTTTTCAGAATGATCCACATAGCACGTGAATGGAACAGCAATTTTGAAATTGATATTATCCTTCTTATATATTCTGACTTTAATACATAAGTACTTTGAGATGAAAAAAATATATTTATTGTCTCTGAATAATTCCTTCCTTGGTAAGAGTCATAAAAAAAGTTTAAACTATGTTATATTAATTTTTTTTTAAAGCTAAATTGGAGATGTGTCTACTGTTCCCAGGTCTTCAGTTGCTTTGTCAATCTCTCAGCGTTTATCTAAAAGGCTGCTACAGTCAAAAACACAGGCACCTCTAGGGAAGGCTTTCTGTTATTCCTAATCTAACCATTTTCCTTTCCATATCTCTTTGCATTTTTGAAGGAAAAAAAGTGGGAGATTTTATGTTATTAAAATTCTATTTTAGCTTTCTCAAACTGCAAATCCTTGGAGGAACTGAAGTTCTGTATTCATAGTTGGAGTTTAATGTAATACATTATGTGAAAACCTTACATCTATTGTAGCCACTTTATGTAAAATTAAACTCTTGAAAGACCTGACTAACCTGATACTCAAAATGTGGTCCAGACTAGCAACATCAGCATTGCCACAGAGTTGTTAGAAATGCAGATTCTTGAGCCTCACCCCAGACCAGTTACTGAGTCATCATCTGCATTCTAAAAAGATCCTCGGGTGTCATATGCATTTTAAAGTCTGAGAAGTACTGCACTGACAAGTACTATAACACCAGCTTCCTCAGATGAGGAGAGTAAGCTTCTGAGAGAGCAAGTAACTTCTCTAAGTACTCAGACTAGTAAATGGTGATCCAGGATTTAACTGAGGTCTGTTCACAGAGTAGAGTCCATGCTATTTCCACTACACTATTTCCCTCACAGTTCTTTTTAATAGGCATCTTTTAAAATCTGTTTTTTAGAAAGAATAAAATAGGCCCATTTCCTCTTGAGTGTATTCGAAAGCATTTGCCCAGACAGGCTGAGTGTAAACACCTGGTCCAAAGAAGCAGGTCTCAAAGATAACTGAATTTGTTTGTGGCTTTGGGTAGATGAGTCACATGGTCCCCTGCTCTTCTGAGATAACTTGTCTTTCTGTTGAATTAGTGAACCCAAGTGTAATTGTTGGCAGAATTCTTCCCAAATCCTACTCTGATGGGCAGAAGACAAGAGCAAATGGGTAATGGCAGACCATGGCCTGAGGAGATGAACAGTCTGGCGTACAAGTCAGAGAATGTCTATTTTTACGAGCAAGGAAGTATTTTTATGGTTGCCTTGAGCGAACAGCCTCTGATGTTGGGAAAACAGACTGGGAACAGCTGGACCACACTTTGGATCAGTTGCCACAACAACTTTATACATTCGTCTTTGGTGTCATTTGATCCCTTGGAGAGCTGTATTATCTCAACGTAGATGTTTGACTTTAAGGCTTCATGCAGTAAGCACGTCTGTTTGCTTGTGTTCCTCAGATTACATGGAGTGTTGATTATAATCATTTGGGAGTTTGGATTCTAGGATTACCGAACATGGAAATTCACAGGTGACTGGATCCCAGGATCTCATAAAACCATCATTATATTTACTATCATCAGAACTCTGATTTACCAGAGGTAAATCATACCTGATAGCATGTAGGAAAATAATACGGATATTCAAAGTCATCTCCAATTTTCAATTTCTGGTAATATAATCCACATTATTATCTCAGGTGACCTTTGCGAGCAATGCTTTTCAAACTTGATCTCTATATAAAAGTTATTGTTTTTATTATTATTTAGCATTTACCTTTTTCTT
>NW_011889129.1:91917-94819 GCF_000151845.1 Pteropus vampyrus | reverse complement strand
CTACTGTTCCCAGGTCTTCAGTTGCTTTGTCAATCTCTCAGCGTTTATCTAAAAGGCTGCTACAGTCAAAAACACAGGCACCTCTAGGGAAGGCTTTCTGTTATTCCTAATCTCACCATTTTCCTTTCCATATCTCTTTGCATTTTTGAAGGAAAAAAAGTGGGAGATTTTATGTTATTAAAATTCTATTTTAGCTTTCTCAAACTGCAAATCCTTGGAGGAACTGAAGTTCTGTATTCATAGTTGGAGTTTAATGTAATACATTATGTGAAAACCTTACATCTATTGTAGCCACTTTATGTAAAATTAAACTCTTGAAAGACCTGACTAACCTGATACTCAAAATGTGGTCCAGACTAGCAACATCAGCATTGCCACAGAGTTGTTAGAAATGCAGATTCTTGAGCCTCACCCCAGACCAGTTACTGAGTCATCATCTGCATTCTAAAAAGATCCTCGGGTGTCATATGCATTTTAAAGTCTGAGAAGTACTGCACTGACAAGTACTATAACACCAGCTTCCTCAGATGAGGAGAGTAAGCTTCTGAGAGAGCAAGTAACTTCTCTAAGTACTCAGACTAGTAAATGGTGATCCAGGATTTAACTGAGGTCTGTTCACAGAGTAGAGTCCATGCTATTTCCACTACACTATTTCCCTCACAGTTCTTTTTAATAGGCATCTTTTAAAATCTGTTTTTTAGAAAGAATAAAATAGGCCCATTTCCTCTTGAGTGTATTCGAAAGCATTTGCCCAGACAGGCTGAGTGTAAACACCTGGTCCAAAGAAGCAGGTCTCAAAGATAACTGAATTTGTTTGTGGCTTTGGGTAGATGAGTCACATGGTCCCCTGCTCTTCTGAGATAACTTGTCTTTCTGTTGAATTAGTGAACCCAAGTGTAATTGTTGGCAGAATTCTTCCCAAATCCTACTCTGATGGGCAGAAGACAAGAGCAAATGGGTAATGGCAGACCATGGCCTGAGGAGATGAACAGTCTGGCGTACAAGTCAGAGAATGTCTATTTTTACGAGCAAGGAAGTATTTTTATGGTTGCCTTGAGCGAACAGCCTCTGATGTTGGGAAAACAGACTGGGAACAGCTGGACCACACTTTGGATCAGTTGCCACAACAACTTTATACATTCGTCTTTGGTGTCATTTGATCCCTTGGAGAGCTGTATTATCTCAACGTAGATGTTTGACTTTAAGGCTTCATGCAGTAAGCACGTCTGTTTGCTTGTGTTCCTCAGATTACATGGAGTGTTGATTATAATCATTTGGGAGTTTGGATTCTAGGATTACCGAACATGGAAATTCACAGGTGACTGGATCCCAGGATCTCATAAAACCATCATTATATTTACTATCATCAGAACTCTGATTTACCAGAGGTAAATCATACCTGATAGCATGTAGGAAAATAATACGGATATTCAAAGTCATCTCCAATTTTCAATTTCTGGTAATATAATCCACATTATTATCTCAGGTGACCTTTGCGAGCAATGCTTTTCAAACTTGATCTCTATATAAAAGTTATTGTTTTTATTATTATTTAGCATTTACCTTTTTCTTGGAAAAATTAAGCAAGAGACACCATTTGAAGGTTTGCAAAGTAAAATTGAATACACTTGTATAAGAGCAGCTTAAATCTTTCCTTTTAAGAAGTTTAGAAATGACTGGTCTCTTGATGACAAATTGAGAGCAAGCCCAGCTACTGTCACAGGAGAAATGGCTGAGTGCTCTGCATGAATCATTTCCCAGACAGACATTTGTTCTCCTTAAAAAAAAAAAAAAAAAAAGCGACTGCTTTCTCCTCTCTTTGATAAGAAATGGTCAAGCACTCTTATCTCAGTCCCCAAATTTATGACAGCTGAAACTAGAGGTCCTGGTAAACTTATATTACTATTTTTGAGCTCAGCACCACCACTACCATCACCACCACCTTCTTTGAAGGTCATAGTTAGGCTCCTTTCTAAGGAATAACATCTCAGAGAGTTCAAGAAAGCAAAAAGAACAAAAAAAAAAAAACAAAAAACAAAAAAATGTATGTCATTTGAAGCTATGGAAGATGGTTTTGAGCATGTGCAGGATGGAATTTCATTTTTGTCTAGAGTTACATGGCTGTTTCTAAAATCAGGAAGTTTCCTAAACAGAATGTATTGTTTTTAGATGGCAGCATAACTGTGGTTTTCTGCTGGTATTTGGTGCAGAGGTGGATAGCTGTTTCCTATCATTTTCCCTTTTTTTTTTTCTCTCTTCCCACTTCATTTCTTATAAATAAAAGGAAACGGTTAAGGGTAACACAAGAATCACCACCAACAAACACTTCTGTTAAAGGTCTACACTTGGCCTATAGAAATCAAGGAATTCAAATTGTCTATAATTTTAAAAAATTAATTTATATTGTGTATAATTAGTATAGTTTTTTTCAATACTTAATTTTTTACATAAGATGCCTTAATGTGAATCACATGAAAAATGTGGTCAAACATTATGAGCACTCTAACATTTGCATTTCCTGTTCTGTGTGGATAATTTTGTAAATTTGGAGTTAGCCTAACAGGCAGGGAGGGGGGCAAAAAGGGAGCTGGAAAATGCCCTTTCTTTTTGGATATTTGGCATGCCCTGTATGAAGGGATGGTAACTTCCCTGTGGCATGGGGATGTTTTTATTTCATGAAGAGCCAAGTTTTGCCATAAAGAGAACAGAAAAGTTTTGTCACAGACAGGAGGAAATTGGTAGCATCTCCAGCACTAGCAATCTTTCAATATTTGTATAAACCAAGCTAGTGAGTGGGCAGACTGTGAGCTAGTGGGACTCAAAATCCCAGGAAAGACCTCCAGGTCTTAAGAGTTTTCCCAGATCCTTATCCACTTACCACATAAGCCAAATCTTCACTGCT
>NW_011889129.1:32725-91867 GCF_000151845.1 Pteropus vampyrus | reverse complement strand
TCTCTCTTCCCACTTCATTTCTTATAAATAAAAGGAAACGGTTAAGGGTAACACAAGAATCACCACCAACAAACACTTCTGTTAAAGGTCTACACTTGGCCTATAGAAATCAAGGAATTCAAATTGTCTATAATTTTAAAAAATTAATTTATATTGTGTATAATTAGTATAGTTTTTTTCAATACTTAATTTTTTACATAAGATGCCTTAATGTGAATCACATGAAAAATGTGGTCAAACATTATGAGCACTCTAACATTTGCATTTCCTGTTCTGTGTGGATAATTTTGTAAATTTGGAGTTAGCCTAACAGGCAGGGAGGGGGGCAAAAAGGGAGCTGGAAAATGCCCTTTCTTTTTGGATATTTGGCATGCCCTGCATGAAGGGATGGTAACTTCCCTGTGGCATGGGGATGTTTTTATTTCATGAAGAGCCAAGTTTTGCCATAAAGAGAACAGAAAAGTTTTGTCACAGACAGGAGGAAATTGGTAGCATCTCCAGCACTAGCAATCTTTCAATATTTGTATAAACCAAGCTAGTGAGTGGGCAGACTGTGAGCTAGTGGGACTCAAAATCCCAGGAAAGACCTCCAGGTCTTAAGAGTTTTCCCAGATCCTTATCCACTTACCACATAAGCCAAATCTTCACTGCTTTTTTTTGGGTTTAAGGCACTTTTTAAAAACCAATGTTTTAAGGGAATCGATTTTTTTATAATTCTGATGAAAATGATTGATTTTCTTAGAAAAATGCCTGTTTATATGCTGAAATACACACACACAATTTTACACAGGAGTTCAAGGTTTTTATGCATCTCCCATAGCCCATCCATGGACCTCATAAGGAATCCTAAGACCCTATATTATTTTTTGAGCATCACTTCCTCCTGCCCTCGTACTGCACTACTAACTTCCATGCCCCCCACTCCTCTTTTAAAATACCTCTGAATTAGAATATATAAAGACCCAACAATCTTAATGTAAATTAATTTATTCTTGTGTAACAAGATACAGGGGTTGTGGGTAACAGGAGAAAAAAAGTCTTTCTTAGTTTCCCCTGCATTATTGCCCTCAATGTTTTATATATGATTAGTGCTTATTAAATCACTGTAGAGAGAAATGGAGATGACACAGAAAAGATACATATGACTGTCTGAGGACATTTTATTTTATCTTAATTTTCCTGGATTGACATTTGCCAGAGCTTCAATGTGGGAGAAAAAAAGGAACTGAAATGTTTGTGTAATACCATGGTCCATACATACAGTTTTCGTAAATTCCTCCCTCATAGCCTCATGGAATATTGCTGGCTGGCATATTCTCCTTTCCAGCACTTCTGGCAACATCTGTAAGGACAAGCATTTTTACTACAATTGTACTAAAAATTTTAATTAGCAGAAAATAATGCACAACCAATACATCAGATATTTAGTGGACAGATTGCAAAAAACTGCTATTATTCTAGCACAACATCATTTTCTGGGATCTATTAACAGTTGCTTTCTGCTGACTTGCTTCTGTGTTCAGCTTCAGCTTTCCAAGAGCTACACTGTGGGTCAGCTTAGCAAATCGACAGCAAAATCCTCTTCACTCTACCCCAGTCTCATCACTTTGCTCTCCATTTGGTGCTATCTCTACCTCCATTTACTTAGGTTATAATCACTTGCTGCCTGCTGGGAACCCTCAAGTCACATTTTAGCTGTTCCTTGCCTCCTTTGCTCTCTACTCAAGTCACCACACATTATTGAAGCTATACTTCCAGTGTCTCTAGGAAGAAAGGAACTGATACATTTTTGTAGACAATTGTCTTTTTATCTTGAAGGTGCCAGTGTTTAGTTATTTTTGACCACAAGAAAGGCTATTACACGTGGTTCAACCTAATAACAAACACAAGCCATTGTACATGAAACAGTAAATGTTGAATCTGAACCTGTTTCATTTGGGGGAAAATGGAACAATGTTAATTACAAGGTTGCTTTTCAGATACCTTCCCTGATCACACAGTAAAACACAGGCTTTGTTCCTAAAGAACATCCTTAACAGTGCTGTGGGGAGACAATTCAGGTCTATTCTATATCACAACTTGCTCTTGAGGACCAAATACAAAAGTTTCAAGGCCACAGTACTAGATAACAACATGGTTTTTCAGGCCTTCCAGTAAAGGATAAACTTAAATGCAATATTTGTAACTTTCTGATAGTCTTGCCAAAGTTATATTGGTATTTAATTAATAAAAAATTATGTTATAGCACATGTATTAGGAGTATTGTTCCTAGAACTATGATTTTTGTTAAAACAGTATTATTATTTTATTTTGTAGATAATGAAAAGAAATTTAGAAAGGTAGAATAATTTAATTTATCTTGATTATAATTAATTAATATTTTAAGTTAATATGACCATTTATAATGCTTTTTCTAAAAGGGCTTTTCTATTTTTTTTTTTTTTGACATTGACTAGGAAGACAGTTAAAGAGAGTTGAAAACTGGGAATGCTAAAAAACAACTTATGCTTTAAAATGTGACCAGTTTTCCCAAGGCTGGGCCTGCCTTAGTGTGCACATTAGGAGATGATGAATTTGGGGAGAAATTGCCACCTCTCTCCAGTTAGTTGGAAACGCACCCACCTTAGGTGGTCCAGAATAAAACTTTTACATGTCCTAGAAGGATTTTTAAAAAATTATATCAGTGAGGTTTTTTTTTTTTCTGTTTTCAAATGGTAATTTAATTAACTAAAATGTGAAAAATCAAGAAGGCAGGAAATGATTGTTTTTCATGTAGGTCTCAAAAGCAGTTTAGTGTCAGCCTTCTAATGTCAATTGGCCATCAACTAGCATTTCAGCGCCAGCTGGCCCTGTGGCTAGCTCCTCTGTGTTATGTATCTCAAGACCATAGCACTTTCATAGAGCCTTAAAACATGAATTTGACAACTTGAATGCCAGCATGGTTTATTCCTTGCAAGGCTGGCTTCATGGCTTTGTGACTGGTGCAGTCACAGAAGGTTCCATGCTCAGAAGGGCCTTATGCTTGGTTCAATGCTCTGCTGTCACTGTCTTGAAATTCTTAATGATTTTTTAACAAGGGGTATTATATTTTCATTTTGTACTGGACCCCACAAATTACATAGCCAGGCCTGATTCCTTATAAGTACTTTTAGGCCCTTTTTTCTGTTTTAAAATTTTTATGAAAATGTCTGACTTTTGGGGAAAGATCATCAAATACCTATCTAACCTTCTGCAGTAAGAGCCATAAGGAGTAAGACGTGAATAGCATGATTCAGTGTGATTCTGCTCTGCTTCCAAAATGTTAAATGCTAAAATTTCCCTATTACCTTTCTCAAGTCCTTTTTACTACAGAACTAGCCCTTTCCCTTCTCCCTGATGGAATTAATAGCTATATGTGTCACATACTGACTGTATGCTCTGTACTTTATATGCATCATCTCATTTAATCCTCATGACTATGAAAGGTTGATATTGTTATACTCTTTTTGCTGGTGAGGAAGGCAAGGCTCAGAGGGCTTTACTAATTTGCTCAGGACTTAAAGCTAGGTCTGCCTAATTTTTTGTTCGTTTATTTGTTGTTGTTTTTTTTTTTTTTTTGCATCACCAGCATCTTTCCCCCAATTACATGAAGATCATTTTTAATGAAAGACAAATATTTAGTTCCATTTGAGTTCTTTAAATAGCTCAGTCCTCACCTCTTTTATTTCCTTTGTCTTGTCGCCAGTCTTTTCCCATATTCTCATTCCTTTTTTCTTTCAGTTCTTACTCCTTCTAGGCCCGGACTTCCCTTTTTCATTCATTCTCTTGTTTTATTGAAAATTCTGTTTTATTGTAAACAAATTTCCCCACATCCTTAATCTTTTTGCAAATAACCCCTTTCTTTACCTTTATTAATTTTATGACTTTGATTTCATCTTTTAAATAAAAATTAGTGCAGAAAAGCAATAACTTTTGTGTGCATGATAGAGAATGTTATTCTCCAAAATAAACTAGTTACAGCAATTTTGATATCATTATCATTGCGTATTGATTGACCTCTCAGCAAAAAAATATTAGATAATGCAGAATTAATTAATGCCTTTTCTATGTTAATTTTACACATATTAAATATCTCTATATATTATATTTTAAAATAAAATATAGTCGTTATTAGCATTCAATTAGTTAAATTCTAGCCAACAAAGTTCCTGTCGATTATAATAAAGCCCATTGTATACCTGACCCATTTAGTCTCACCTGGACTGTCAGTAGTAGGCTACTGTTTCATTTCCTGGTCTTTTCTCATCACTGTCACCAGTTATTTTTCTAAAACATACATCTGATTATGTCATTCTCCTGTTTAAAAACAGCGATTCATTAAGTAGCTATTTATTGAACCCCTGTTAATGTACCAAGCATGTAATAAACACTGGGATACAATGAAGAATAAGATAGGCATAGGACTTTCTATTATGGTGATTACATTCTAAAGGTAACTTCCCATTTTCTCCTTGGTAATATCAACACTTTAGAAAAATATGTATGGCTTATTATAATCTAGATGGTACTAATCATTCCAGCTTTATCCCTCTCTATTCTTCTACCTTCCTCACCCCCGAGTAGGCTGTGCTCCAGTTGAAGCAATGGTTCTTTTTCCACTGCATGCACTTTTATGCTGGTGCTATTTCTTCTCCCTGGAATGTCTTTCTTTCCCTTCTCTGACTTAAAAAAAAAATCTTACCTCTCTTTTAAAATTGAGCTCCCATGTCAAACTTTCAACTTCTTTATTAAGCCTTTCTTGACTAGTTTACCTACCTCAACATAGCAATTATTGAATTGGAAGTTCCTTCATCTAACTCTTCTCTTTCTTGCTCTTCAAAACTGGAGATTGTTCTTAAGTACTAAATTTAAAAGATTTACAAGAAAAGTAAAAGCAGTAGTGGAGGATGAAGTATTGTAAAATCCATTAGCAAACTGAATACAGAACTATAATTCACCTAGGGTTATTATTTGAGGATTGGTTATTCTCAATCAGTTAATAAACTCTGAGTGATATGTAGGAGTATTAGAGTCCCAGCCTCCAAGGAATTTGCAATATAGTGGGGAAGATACAGTTTTTTACATGAAACTGTAGTGAGTGATCCAAAAATGTAGATAATGGAGTGCTATTTTTGAGGCACAGACTAAACCCAGTTTACAGATCTTACAACCAAAGTCATTTCATGAGACTATTTGACTTGGCTCTTAACTCCAAGCAAGAAGATAATGATCCCGTTTTACAGATAGAGTAAGTAAGGCCCAAAAAGGTTATGTAGCTTGCTCAAAGTCACATAACCAAATAGTAGCAAGAGAGACCAGAATCCAAGATTTTTCCTTTCCCGTGTAGAACTCTCTGTCCTATACTACCAGGCAATCCATCAATAAATCTTGTTAGTTCTACCTTCAAAATATATCCAGATTCCAAACATTCCTAACTATTTTCACTACTACCATCAAAACTCAAAATGATTTTCATTTCTTCCCCAGACTATTTCAGTAGCTTCCTAACTGATCTCCTTGCTCCCACCTGTAGCTATTTTCAACAAACAACTAGAATGATTCTATCATTTCTCTGCTAAAAATCCTTCAATGTTTCTTTATCTAACTTAAAATAAGAACTAAAGCCCTTAAGTTGGCCTGTGAGGCCCTACAATAACTGGCTTCCTGAACTTATCTCTTGCTACCACTCTCCTGCCCCGAGCCCAATTACGCTCCCACCTGTTTGCTGTTCCTTAAACATGACAGTCATGCTCCCATCTTTGGCCTTTGCATTTGCTTTTCCCCTTTACTGAGAATACTCTTCCTCCAGAAATCTGCATGACAGTCTTCTTTCTTATAGAACTCTGCTCTAATGTCACTTAATCAAAGTGGCCTTTCTTTGTCACCTTTTGTAAAGGAGTGATCTCCTCCAGCCCAATACTCATACCCACTTCATCCTGCTTTATTTTTGTGTTCATAGCATTTATACCCAGTTTGACATATTTACTAGTTTATTTTTATTTTTTCTCCCCCTTCTAGAATATAAGTTTCATGAGAGCAGAGGCATTGTCAATCTTATTTACTGCTGTGTTCCTAGTACCTAGAAAGATATCTGGTACATAGGAGGTGCTCAATAGTGAATTGTTGAATGAGAGATATAAAGGAATATTGATAAAGACTGAAGGCCTATCAGACTGGTTTTCGTGATGCCCAGAATATATCTTGTGTTTTTGGTCCTTGGACTGTCTAACATTCAGACCTCTGCCATTTAATCTGTTCATCTTTTGTGACTAATATCAAATATCATTTCCTCTATAACTTTTAAGTATTCTAAGAAACATTAATTTCATAGCATGTTAACAGTTGGTCCTTGTATTAATCAGTGTTCTCCAGAGAAACAGAGCTAATAAGATGTATATTATGTATACATATTATATATACATATTATATATATATGATTTATTATAAGGAATTGGCGCATGCAATTTGGGAGACTGGCAAGTCCAAATCTGCAGTGTGGGCCAGCAGGCTCAAGACCCAGAAGAGCTGATGGTGTAGATGAAGTCCAAAAGAGTCTCATAAACTGCCTCTTGTTCTCTCTTGCTAGGGGAGGCCAGTCTTTTGTTCTATTCAAGCCTTCAGCTGATTGGTTTAGACCCATCCATCTTGTGGATGGTAACCTGCTTACTTAAAGTTTACCAATTTAAATGTTAATCTCATCCAAAATACTCTCCAAGTTGACTCATAAAATTAACCATGGCAGTCTCTATTGAAAAATGACCCCATTATTAAATAAAGTCATAAAATCTTGAATTAATTAATGTTTGTTCACTGTGGTCTTTTCGGAGTCTAATATGTGCCATCAATTTCCAAGGTGTGCACCCTTTGGGACTAGTGTTCTATGCACATACTTTGGAAAAATGCTAGACCAAAAGGTCATTAAGATTCTTTCCATTTCTAAAAGGTCAAAATTCTGACTTGCCCAAGGCCATGTGGCTGCATAATGAGCTGCATGACCTTGAACCAACGATTTTACCTCCCTGGGTCTCAGTTTCCGATTTTGTAAACGAGAAGGTCTTTAGGACCACGTAGTCCCTTCCAATTCTAAAGTAAGAAAACTACTTAGCATGACTGGAAAAAGGAAGACAAATCCCAGGCATTTGTGCAATTCTGTATTCAAACTGTCATCAAATTTAGACAATAAACTTTGCAATGAGAAGCACTCCAGGATCAGCTCTCTCTTGTTCATTAACACATGACCATTCTTTTCCCCTCATGTGTACTTCAGTTTGATTTGCCCCACCAGCCACACTTTTTCTCTTCATTCAGACAAACAAACCAGCCTAGTAGCCAAGAATGAAATTAGCAGCAGGCAGAACAGCTTAGTTTTAATGATGCCGCAACCAAATTTTAATTGAACAAAGACTCGCAACTTTCCCATTCTTAGTCCATTAATGCATCACAAGTACTCAGTGAAGTTGGCCACACCTAGCTCCCAGGGAGGAAAATGCTAACGTGTTGGCATCTATTGTCAGCTCTTCTTTCTATCTCTAGAAACGGACTGATTTCTCTGTAAATTTTCAATTTCACTTTAGCATAAGTTTTGTTTATCTTTTAAATTTTTTTTGCATGTAGATTAGTTCAGAGGAGACTCTTTACTGACTCTTTTCCTGAGGTGAGAGGGTGATTTCAAAAGAACCATCCACAGGACCCTCCTACTGTCTTGTTTTATAAAAAATCAAAAAGAATTTTATGAAAACACTCATGCACTCATATCATAATTAATAAGTGCTAATGTTTTGCTTATGATATTTTATATAAAACAAAACATCATTGATATAAAATTGAAGTCTACCTGTTACTCCAACTAGTACCTAGTCCCATTACTTTCCAGAGATAACCACTTACATAACTTTAGATTGTATACATCCAGTCTATACTTACTTTTATATTTTTACTAAAGCCACAAAAATCTATAAACCATTATATTGCTTTGTATGCTTTAAACATTTAAATAAATTACATAATAGAAAATTATATAAAATTATATATAGTGATAACACTCTCATATTCTGCAAATCGCTTTCTTTACTCAATATATTTTTAAGACCTATATATATAGTTACATATAAATTTATTTTATTTCTCTGCTATATAGTATAATGAAAAACATTTCCAATTATAGGATTATAGTATTCCTTTTTTTAGAGTTTTAAAGGGCTTTTTTTAAGTCTAATTTCACCTGGAAAATATTTTATTTATAGATGTGATTAAAATTTATTTCATAATTTTATTAATATAATTCCTGCACATTTGCATAGATTTATTCCCAAGGATATTATATTGGTTTGCTACCATTGTAAATGTCTTTGTTTTAACACATTTTCTAATTAGTTGTTTTGGTATTTGGGAACACTATAGATTTTATACGTTCCTCTTTTAAGTAACTACCATGATAAATTTTCTCACCAGTTCTCAAATTTTTCTATAGTTTCTTTAGCTATAGATCATCATATTGCTTACAAATAATGATAAATTTGTTTCTTCCTAAAAGTTGCATGCTTTCAAATTTTTTAAAAATTTTTTGAACTAGTCAGGACCTTCAATGCAGTGTTAAATGCTAAGGATGATGGAAGACATCTTCCTTCGTTCTTGACTTCAATAGGAATGACTTAATTTTCACCATAAAGTTTGATGTTTTCTCTGGGTTATTGAGAAATAGCTTTTATCACGTTAAGATCTTCTTATTCTTCCTGACCTATTAAAGAGTTATTTTATTTATTTATTTTTAAGTAAAGTGTCAGTTTTTATCCAACTTCTTTTCTGTATCTATCAAGATGATCATGTGCTTTTTCTCCTTTACTGTTAAGATTAAGATATCTGTTAGGATATATTGTTAAGATAATGTTAAGATTACATGGGTAGAGTTTTTTATTTTGAATGATCCTTCCATTTATGGGATAAACCTTATCTAGACTGGAGTATTTTTTAAAACATTGCTAGATTCTATTTGCTAATATTTTAAGATTTTTGTTTCCATATTTGTGAGATGATTCTATAATTTTGTTTTCTTGTGCTTTTCTTTACTGCCTTTAGATTCAGGGCTCTACTATCATCCTAAAATGATTTGAGTAGTTTTCCTTCTTTGTCTCTTCTTTGCAACAGCGCATTTAATGTAGATATTATTTGTTAAACTTGTTTATAAAGAGTTTCTGGTCTGGTAATGAAGGAGTACTTAGTATTGGATTGACCTGCAAAAACAACTCTAAAAGCTGATCAAGTGATAAAATAACCTTTCTAAGGCACAGGAGTATAACTAACATAGGGAGACTTGAGAGGCTAGGATCCTTGAAAGAAGGGAAATTTCATGAAGTGAATCCTATATCACCATCATCCCTAGATTTTCTTCCTAAGGACATTTTCCAGATTTTAGCTTAGGTGAATAGAGTGTAAGCAGAAATAGCATTCTTATTAGACTGGGGAGACAGAGTCAGAATTTGGGGCTGCCAAAGTAGCTGGATATTAAAGGATAAAATCCCAGAGTAAAGCGAAGCACAGAGACGGAGCCCAAAACTATGAATATAAATTTCCCATAAATCACTGGCCAACTCCTCAGCTGCACGTAAAAGTGGCAAGAACCCTAGAAACCAAGCAGAAAACAGTAGCTGAGAGGCTAAAGTGCTGCACAAAGATTTCAGCCACCACATGGTGATAGAGATTAGAACTCAAGTCCTGCTAATATGTAGGGGCTTCAATAAACTCCCCTGGTTTTCAGCTGAGAGTCTGCAGTGCTCATATCCTGGGAGTAATGACCATGCTCTAGAAGTAAGGACAGTGTCTTAGGAGTAAGAGCAAATTTGAAATAGACTAAACCTACCAAAGCCTTAAATCAAGCTTCAGTAGAATCAAGGTGATCTATTGGTATTCTGTATTCTTTCCAAAAGAAAACATAACTGTCTTTGGAGAGTGGCAAATCATCCACAGGCTTTAAAATATTTCATTCAGAAATCTTATCATTTGTGACCACATGGATAGACCTGGAAGGTATTATGCTAAGTGAAAGACAAATACCATATGATCTCACTTACATGTGGAATCTAAAGAACAAAATAAACAAACAAACAAAATAGAAACAGACTCATAGATGCAGGGAACAAGTTGATGGTTGCCAGATGGGAGGGGGGTTGAAGGGCAGGGTGAAAAGGTGAAGGGATTAGGAAGTACAGATTGGTAGTTATGAAATAGTCATGGGGATGTGGAATGGAGCATGGGGAATATAGTCAATAATATGGTAGTGGCTATGTGTGGTGCCAGGTGGGTGCTGGACTGGTTGGAAGGATAACTTCTTAAATTATATGAATGTCTGGCCACTGTACTGTATACCTGAAACTAATATAACATTATGTTGAGTGTCAGTTATAATTGAAAAATCAAAAGAGGGGAGAAAAAATGTGAAAATGAGTGATTGGTTCACATTTCCAGGTGTAAAACAAATAGGTCATGGAAATGTGGTGTACAGCATAGGGAATATAGTTAATAATATTGTAATACTGTCGTATGGTGTCACATGGTTGCTGGACATGATCACTTCTTTAGGTATATAAATGTGGAATAGCTATGATGTACACTTAAAACTAATATAATATTGTATTTTAGCAATATTTTAATAAAAATATTTTTGAAAATATTTTATTCACAATGTTCAAATCCACTTGAAAATTATGAAGCATGCTTAAAAAAATAATAGAACTAAGTGGCCAGAAGCTAAGAGAGGAGAAACACATACATCAAACATGTGTACATAAGCACACTCAGGTGGTTCTGGCAATGGAATTATGAGACAAGGAACTTTAAGTATCTCTGATCAATATGTTCAGGAAAATACAGGAAAATGTAAATAAAACATGAAAAGATAGATAATTTTAGCAGAGAATTGGAATCTTATTTTATAAAAATTAAATGGACAGTGTAGAAGTATAAAAATATTTGAGATTAAGAATTCTCTGGATATATTTAACAACAGACAGGATATAGCAAAAAATAACATTAATTGACTAATGGAGGTTAATAGGAAATATCCAAAATGATGCACAGGAAAAAAAAGGTGAAAAATGAGTACATGGAACATGTGATATACAGTCAGCTTTTACTATACTTAGAATTGGAGTACCAGAAGAGAGGAGGGAATACAACAGAAGCAACTTTTGAAGCAAAAATGACTAGGAAAGTGCCACAAATTTAAGAAGCTCACATCCTCATAAAGTTAAACCTAGAATTACCACATGACTCAGCAATTCCACTCGTAGTTATATACCCCAAAGAACTGAAAACAAGTATTCTTTGAATTGTAAAGGGGTATTATTAAAAACAAATACTTGTACATAAATGTTCATAACAGCACTGTTGGCAATAGCTAAATGGTAGAAGCTGTCCAAGTATGCATGAATGAATGAACGTATAAACAAAATGCAGTCTATCTATATGATGAAATAAGTACTGGTACATGACAAAACATGGGTGATCTTCAAAGACAGTCTGCTAAATGAAAGAAGCCAGTCACAAAGGACCACATATTATATCACTTAATTTATATGGAATTCCAGAATCGATAAATCCATAGGGACAGAAAGAAAATTATTAGTTTCTAAGATCTAGGAAAGGGGTGAATGGGGAGTGACTGCTTAACGGGTATGGGGTTTCATTTTGAGGCAAAAATGTTTTAGAACTAGATAGCAATGATGGTTGTACAGCATTGTGGATGCACTAAATGCCACTGAATTGTAAACTTCAAAATGGTTCCTTTTATGTTATGTAATTTTGCCTCAGCTGAAAAACATTTAGAGAGAAAGCTCAGCAAATTACAATAAGGATACATATGAAGAAAACCACACCTAGATAAATCATAGTCATACTGTGAGAAAACAAAATTAGCAGTTGAAAAATAGCATTTTATTGTCCCTTAACTTCCACAGTTTATGTTGATAAGCCAAATATAAGTAATGTGGTCACTCCTTTGAGAGTCAGTCTTTTTTTCTCTGGCTGCTTCTAAGATATTTACTTGATCTGTACCTCACACCATAAACAAAAAATGTTAATTCAAGACAGATCACCGGCCTAAAAGTGAAAGGTAAAACCAAAAAGCTTGAAGTAAGCAAATATTTCTTAAATAGGACATAAAAATCACTAACCCTGAAAAAGAGATTGATTAATTGGACTTTGTTTCCATTAACAATATATGTTCATTAGGTTAAAAAAAAAAAAAAAACACAAAACATACAAAGTGGAAAGGCAAGTCGCAAACTGAAAAAGGACATTGGCCTTATGTAAACAACAAAAGGTTTGCATCCAGAATACGTAAAATATTCCTGGTGGTCAGTAAGAAAAGAGGGAATTTGGCCTTAAGAAGGACAAAATATGTGACCAGGCGCCTCACAAAGTGCCCTGTTTCACATATGGAGCAGCCCTCTGACATTTGTGATATATATTGTAGTCCTCAGTTTCCACCTCTGAGGCCTATGATTGATCCAGTTTCTCTTGATGCTATGCGGTTCTGATTTTGAATCCCTATTTATTTCTACGATTTGGAGTTTTCCCTTTATTTCAAGTTTAGCCAGTATTTTTTATTTTATTTGCGCAGCATTTCTACATGTTTAAGGTTGGAGGGGCAATTCTTAAGTCAGTCATGTGTGTTTACTTAAGTCTCAATTCCATTTTTATGAAGTCCATTTAAATTAGAGTATGTGATATGGCCCTGGATTGTTTTGGGATTCATGACTTTGTGTTGCTATAAATCATTACGGGCACAGTAGATTAGAAGTGTTCACAGAAAAGGAAGCTATATAGACTAGAGAGAGTAAAATAGAGGGATCTGGAGGTTTAAATAACTCTTGGAAACCAATGTTGGAAGACCAAGTGTACTTTTAGCATCTTCTTTTCCAGTTGACTTTATTTTGAGCACTTGCTCTTTATCACTAGAGACCTGCTGGGTTTTTGTTTGTTTTGTATAAGCAAAGGATCTAATAACTTACAGTGATCTAGTGATTCTCAAAATTTGGATCTACTCACAAATTATATCACCTGCAATGCGGATTAAAAATGTAGATTCAAGGACTACACCCTGGGCTAGGGAATATATATATTTAACAAACTGTCAATGATGGCGATTCATATATGCAGGTATGAAATCATTACAAATAGGTAGGTACATGTGTGTTACCCCTACTATGGCAGCTGTATATCGGCTGTGGGAAATCTGGCAGATAATGCGTAATTCAAGAGGATAACTTGTACATTCGAGCTGTAGAGAATTTTAATTGTTTTAGGTGACAAGGACTAGCAACCTCTGGCCTGCAGGCCACATCCAGCCCATCGTGAGCTTTTGTATGGCCAGCAAACCTTACGAAATGTTATTCACGTTTGTAAATGGTTGAAAACAGTCAAAAGAATAATACTTTGTCATGTGAAAACTCTACAGACTTCAAATTTCAGTTTCCATAAATAAAGTTTATTGGAACACAGCTATGTTTATCAATTTATGAATTATCCGTGGCTTCTTTTGCATTACAATAGCAGAGTTAGGAAGTTGCAGCAGAGACCAGATATCCCCGAAGGCCTAATTGACTTATTATCTGTATCATTACAGAAAAGTTTGCAGACCCCTGGACAAGGCTGTAGGCCTTTACTGTGCAGGTCTGTCGGTTTCCCCAAGGCTGCCTCCATTTCTTTATCTTGCCTCCACATACACACACTCTGACTGAATGTCTCGCAGTGAAGCTCTGGACTGTCTTCTTCACTGTGAAAGAAGAAAGCAAAACTGCCCTATTTTCCTTCAGAAAGATCCTTTAAGTTTACCTGTGAAGTATTCTATGACCTTTGGGAAAATACATTCTGGAAATATCAGGTAACTCTGATTATATTAATTCAATCCTTACCAAATTCTGGTGCCTCTTAGGAGAGCTAATTTTAGCCTTATGAAGACATAAAAATGTCTAAAAATTTTTAGAAAGAGAAATCTATTTATAACAAGTTAAAAGTTAATAGATTCATGATTCGACCTCACACTATACTGTATCAAATAAAGCATTTTATCTGACAAAGAAAATAGTGTTTTTAAACTCTGTAAGAAAATATGACTTCCTGAAGTTTTCCCGAATATTTGAAAAGATGAAAGATGTATTTTGGAGAAAAGAAAAGAATATAGGAAATAAGACTAAGGGGTTTTACTTTACTTTATGTATCCAGAGGGCTAAATTTATAGTTTGTGAATTATTGAGTGCCTTTTTTTCAGTTTCTCTCAACCTTCCTTCTGGCCACTTTTTTTATCCAATAGCAAAAATGATAAAAATAAATGAGGAAGTAAGAGTGGAAAATAGGGTTAGAAGAACAAGAAAGCAGTGGGAAAGATTAACACTCTAAAATGCATATCAGCTGGTTTTATATCTCTTGTTAGAGATGGGCTACAAATGCTTCCAAGTAGCTAAATCAAAGTGGAAAATAAAATCTGGTTTACATAAATCAAAAACAAAACTGATTTTTTTTTCATGAGAAACATTGTTTTCATGAAACTAAACCTTGGGATAAATTTTTCATATGGGTCCTCATAAAAAGTCTACTATATATGATGACATAGATGCTGTTTTACATGCACACATACACATGTGTGTGTAATATACACTTTTTGCCTACCCTATTCTTTCAAAGGCACAGATGCAAAATCTATATTAAGGAACAGCCATGGCATAGGGACTGAGGCAGTGCAAAATAGCAGTAATTTCTCAATGTCGTATATAAATGAGGGTGTGGAAAATCAACTGAAATAGAAAACTTACATGAGATCTTTGAGCAAGTCATTTTATTTTGTTTTCCTCACATGTTGGATATATTCTTATGTGCATCTGTTAGATATGCAAATTCATTAATACCAACTGAAATATAGGATTCTTGTATGTGTTGAGGGGACACCCAATGTATTATTTGACTCTGTGTCAAAGAGGAGACCTTGAGCCTTGGAGCCTTAGATCTGGAACGTGCCTTAGAAATCATTTTGGTCAAAAAATGGCAAATATGTGGCACATGTGCCTTCATTCCTTGCTCTACCATGGCAGACATTACTATCTGATCACATTAATATACTAATTGACAAAGTAAAGTGGAGATAAGGCTACTTTTCAACACAACCCTTAATGCAAGTACTGCCAAAAGATCAGTGCTGGCATGAACAATAAGAACGCTTTTAGTGGATTTCTGGTTTCAGCCCCAATATATAAAGAGCTTGGAAGGTGTTACTCTAATTTATTCAATAAGAAAAAGCTGAACAGTTTGAAAATGAACAACTTTTCTTGGACTCATCAGAGAATTACAATTGCAGGGCAAAACAAAACCCTGAAATCTGGAAAGACAGGTGGATCCAGAGTCACCACCAACATTTGCTTACTTGGAACAGAAAATACTGAAGCCATAAATTGGTAGGAAAATTTAAGTGATAATTTTGATGAAGTGCTAGAGACTTATCATGGACCAGTTTAAGAGGGAGAAACTCCTGGATGCTTCAGTCTTAGCTCTCCTACTCCCTACTTTTGTGGAATTCAAAAAAAATTCCCTCATAGCTCTGGCCAGGGGAATATAAGAGTAATCATTGTGAACTATAACCAGAGCATTTTCTATAACAGTGGCGAGTTCTCCAAGGGAAAAGTCATAACCAGAGCCTTATCCCGTTTGGGAAAAGGCATTCCTTTCACTCTAACCCCTCTAGCTTTCCCGGCTCACCTAAGAGGGAAAAGCTATATCACTGGAAAGAAATTGTGATGTTTATAGCCCAAAGATACAGACCCACTAAAGACTGAAATTGAATCATAGTTAGGGAACCACCACATCAACAGAGTGCTAATGTACTAACAATGAATTACAGCTGAAACAGCTGAAAGACACAGCCTCTCTCTGAGAAGGAGTAATTAGGGAAGCCTAAAGTCAAGAGGTAACACATAAACAAGTGCATGAGAGGAATTTGAAGCCTCTGGTACCTACAACTACAGCAAACAATACATAGCCCAACTCCTAGTCCACATCTTCACACTAAGGGTCTGCTTATCTGTTTCTATTACCTAATTCATCATGTTGGCTTTCAATAAAAAATTAAAAAGTATACCAAAAGACAAGTAAAAATATAGTCTGAACAGAGCAAGCATCTGATCTAAATTCAGGTACGATACAGATACTGTAATTATTAGATGGGGATTTAAAAATAACTATGATTAATATGTTAAAGGCTCTAATTGAAAACAAAAATAGATGGATAGTGTAAGCAGAGAGATGGAAATGCTACAAAATGATCAAAAGCAAATACTAGAAATCAGAAACACTATAACTGATGAAGAATGCCTTTGAAGCTCTCATCAGTAGACTGGACACATCTAAGGAATTAGTGAGCTTGAGAAATTTTTCAAACTGAAATGAAGAATGAAAAAAACAGAACATCCAAGAACCATGGGATAGTTTTAAAGTGTGTGACATACACGTAATTGGAATACTTGAAGGAGAAGAAAGAGAACAGAGGAGAATAATGAAGTAATAATGGCATGAAGTAATTCAAATATTGAAGTAATAATGGTTGAAAACTTTACAAAATTAATGACAGACACAAAACTATAGATCCAGGAAGCTCATAAATACCAAGTAGGATAAATATCAAGAAAACCAAACCTAAGAATATTCTGTTCAAGCTACAGAAAATCAAAGAAAAAGCAAACTTTACCTATATAGGACAAGAATGTGAAGTACAGTCATGCACCACCTCATGATAAGGAGACATTCTGAGACATGCATCATGAGGTGATTTCATCATTGTGCAAACATCATAGGTTGTACTTACACAAACCTTAATGGGATAGCCTACTGCACACCTAGGCTCTATGGAATAGCCTGTTGCTCCTAGGCTACAAGCCTGTACAAAATGTTACTGTACAAAACAACATGAGATTAAATCAAGCACAGGAAAAAGTGAGGCTATCAAGAGACTTGGTAAACATAAGATGTGTGAGGCTGCAGCCAGAGTAACATGGCATACTGTCACATACTGTTTTACAGCAAATTCTTTTTTATAAGTAGAAAGAGTACACTCTAAAACAACAATTAAAAGTATAATATAGTAAATACATAAACCAGTAATATAGTAATTTATTATTAAGTATTATGTACTGTACATTGTATGTGCTATACATTTATAAGACTAGCAGCACAGTAGGTTTGATTATACCAGCATCACCAAAAACATGCGAGTAATGTATTGCTCTATGGCGTTTCAGCTTGCTGAGATGTCACTAGGTGGTAGGAATTTTTCAGTTCCATTATAATCTTAGGGGATCACTGTCATATATGCATTTTATTGACTGAAATGTCATTATATGGAGCATTTTTTATATTTGCTCTTACTTTTGCACTTCTCCGGGGAACCAAGAAGTATCTCCTGAGGTTACTCAGAGGGGCAGATTTTTTTTCAGATATCTGCCTCATTTTGGAACCTGGATACACTAAATGGTAAGGGGTTAGGGACAGGTTGCTCTCAGGAAGCATTGCTCAGTAAACATTTATGGTAATTGCCTGAAGAGCTATCAGATAAAAGGGGCTTGATTCTACAAGTTTCTGGGAGTTCATTGTGATTTATTTTGTCATTCTAAAGAAATATTTACTTTTGTACCTAATTTTGTGTTTGATACTTTGGATTTTTTTCTTAAAGAGGGTCCCCCAAGTTACTTTTCAGCCCCAAAACACATGGATTTACTCCTGCCCGCACAGTGGTAGCCATCATCTGCTACCACTCTGAAAATTCCCAGAGGTGCCCTCCTCAGAGCCCACTCCGATGGCTGGAGCTGCAGATGGCTTTTTCACCCCTCTCCTTCCCTGCTTCCTGTAGCACTCTCCTCAGCACTGCTAGGATCAAGGAAGGGCTAGCTGTCTGAGCCTCTGTCAAGACACAGTGTCTCTCCACAGACACTGGGTTCATGGGGAGAATGACCTGGGCTCAGGACCCAAAGGGATGTGCAAGGAATTAGGAGAAAGAAAAGATTTAAAAAAAAAAAAAATAGGGCCCTTAGGACAGCATTCGAGTCTCAGGGCCTCGCTTTTGACTCATTGTGGGTTATATTATACAGGCAGTCATGATTTCATTAGATGTATCATTTTGAGCACCCATTAAGTGCCTGTGGGATTGTCCACAATCCTGACCTTTACTTGTACCATTTTTCAATGATAACACTTTTTCAAAGTACCTACTCTTTGAAATTTCTAAACTCTTTAGCCAGCTGGATGACTCCTGTATGGATTTATAGGAACTGGTTTAAGAAAGCCAAAAAAACATCCATAGTCTGTAGGATTTTTTTTTATTTGTAACAGCATTATTTATTTCATCCAGGCTCTACTTGCCCAAAGTTTTTTTGAACACTAGATAAGATGATTGACCCATTACAAAGAAGATCAA
Source organism: Pteropus vampyrus (assembly GCF_000151845.1). Lineage (NCBI taxonomy): Eukaryota > Metazoa > Chordata > Mammalia > Chiroptera > Pteropodidae > Pteropus > Pteropus vampyrus. Next base: position 73,398 of record NW_011889129.1, on the reverse strand, counting down.
GAATAATGTAGCCTCAGAAAGAAAACCTAAAGGCAAGTGGGAAGAAGAATGTGCTTAGCAGGAGCCCAGAGTGAGGACCTTTGGAGGAGGGGCAAATATAATTTATAAAGCTTTAGAGAGACCCATGTCAGCCTCTCCCATGTTTAGCTTTGAGGTGTCAGAATAGATTTTATAGGTCAACAGGGTTGTTCTAATGATTATCCAAGCTTCTCCCCCTTCTGTGGGGAAGGCTCCAGTTTTATGGAATTACCTGCCCAGTCAGCGGGCTGGGTGTTAGAATTCTGAGCAGACTGCCCCTCCTCCCTAAAAGCAGTAGGCGGCAAAATAGGTCCGGAAATTCCTGAGCATTGGGAAGCCAGTGCTAATGCAATTACCTGAAATAAAAGAAGAGGTCAGATAATAAGGGGCAAAGGTTTTTCCTTTTAAAGTAAAGAGCCAGGTAAACAAAACCAGCTGCCTCTGGAGCCAACAAACTCTTCTCATTAAATGTTTTAAGAGGCTAATGGGCATAAGTGGCTAATTGTAGTACAATGCCGAATACTGAATCTAAAGACCGGGAGAAGGGGGAAGGGTGATCAGGGTTAAAACCTGGCTGGCAGAGACAGAACGGGGAAGAGAACTGCCCCTGGCAGAGAATCCCTAAATAGACAGAATGGAATTAAAGTACGAGTAAAATGATTTGACCCTGGTGTCTCTAATGTTTCCATCGGTATTTTTGTGAGATGGGCTTGGAAGTCTCAACTGGGATAGTTTTAAATTTATATGCTAGTAAAACAGAATCTAGAATGTTTTTAAAATAACTAATTATGGAAAACTTTATGTGTATTTACTATGAAAAATTCTGAACGGGTATACAGCAAAATGTTAATGGGTCTCGCTACGTGTTGGGCTTATCAGTGATTTTTTGTTTTCAAATTTTAATTTTGTCTATGTCCATTTTTTAATTTGCCTATAATGAGTCTTATTTCTTTTATAATAAACAAATGAAAAACTTTAAAATGAAAGATATTAAACTGGAAGTAAAATTGAAACTAAGGAGAGCAGGAGAATTGGCGAATGAATTACTAAGTGGTTCCATTTAGTTTGTATGCTCTGCCATCTTTGCCATCTTCCCAAATGTGTAGTTGATATGACTTACCAGTCTACAGGCCAGCAGAAGGAGTGATGGCTGCTGGTAATGAGCCAGACTGGCTGTTTGTCCACACAGAAAGGTATCAACCTCGCTGCATTTGTAATAGTTCCCAGAAAGGTTATTTCTACACAGCCTTTCTTGGCTTCAGCTTTTAGTTGAACAACTCAGCCACTTGTGTGATCCTAAAAGATGGTGAAATTTCAGTAAAGCTTGGAAGAGGACTACAATTTACCTGAAAATATCAGTCTTTGTGTTTCTAGAACCAATCATTCTGCCAGGGTTAATATGGAAGATATTAAAGCACCTCTAATTGATAGATTTCCTTCCTCTTTTCCCTCTTCCTTTCTTTCACTCAATCCTTCCTTTCTTCTCTGATTTATTTAGTCTTCGGATACCTTTTTAGCCATTACTAAAGTAGTCAACTCTTGCGGCAAGACTGTTTGATAGCTAAGAATGGTCTTTATCATCCCAGTGAGAAAGATAGAGAAGAGCAGAGAGAGTTCCCCCCAGGTCACTGGACAGTCAGTTGGAATCCAGTCCTACTTCCTTTTACTTAGTCGTAGTGAGAAATCACCATCTTCATCATTTTTAACAATTAATTCTTACCAAATGGTTATCACAGGCTACTCCACCTTCTTCATGTCCAAATCTGAATGATAGATTGGGCTCTTTACCATCAGAGAACCAAAGCTCTGTAAAAGGCAGGAATTTTAAAAATAATCACAGATAGTAGACACTTAATGTTTCCTTAGAAGCTTCACACTTATGAAGGGTAAGTGCAGCAAGCTAGCTGTTCAAGGGTACCCAAGAAAAAGGCATAGGTATTTATCAGACTCATACCTATGGTTAAATTATCCCCTTTCTTAAAAGTGATACTAAATTCTGGGAGACCAAAGTTCATATTTCCACAGTACAATATAAATGTGGGTTTAATGTTGTAAATAAAAGTTGCTGAAACTTCTCAGTATAATATGGAGATTCCTCTGACATCCAAATATGAATTTGACTCAGACTGAGGTTATTAAAAAGATCATGATAGGCTGGTGAAGGAAGGGACTCTTAGCTGGGCCAAAGGTAGAGGCAATGCCCAGGGCCATATGTGTGGAACATTTTAGAAGGTGTCTGACATCTCCGTTAACTTCTCTTATTCTCTTGGAGAGCTCATCTATAGCCATGGCTTACTTCATTACTTACGAAGAAGATACCCAGGTCAATATTTTGTCTCAACTTTTTTTGTACCTCCTCCTCATGTCTCCAGCTACCCGTTACATATTTCCTCTTTGACATTCTCTGCATCTTTGATATTCCAAGCGGAATCATTCATCTCTTCGACAAACCCAAAACCTAGTCTGACTGGTCTACATGTCCTTGGCACCAGTGTCCTCCGAGACGTTCTCATAAGCTCATGGTCATAATTGTTTCCCTTCCTCTCTCCCTTACACTCTACAGAAGCTTTATTTTATTAGTTCTTCCTTCACAGGCTCTCACTTTTACTTCTTTTCATGACCTCCTTTACTTAGACCCAGATCCCTTCTTGCCTGCACTATTGAGATAAGATAACCTTGTCACTCAGGTTTCCTGCCTGGAGCTCTCCTCTCCCCTGCTCCACTCTAATTCACAGCCTACAAGAGTAGCCTGAGACCGACTGAGAGTGATTGAATCCAGCTTGTTAGGTTAAAAGCAAACCAAGAATAGGCTCTAAAAATCTTATACCAAAATTTTTACTGAAATTTCTCCTCTACATGTCATATGAAGAAGGAATTGGACTATTTCTGGGTCTAAGAAAACAGCTGTTGAATGGACAATAAGAGGGAACAAATTTTAAACCTATGTTAGAAGAGCCTTTCATGAATTTGATCTATAATACAGTGGAACAGTACTAATTATCTGTCCTAGATAATCACTTCTCAGAGATGTTGTAGCAAGTTTACACGATTGGGATCACGTGACCATTAAGGTCTTTTGAAGCTCCACATTTTGGCAACATAATCACATCCCTCTCTATCCCTCCCTTAGCCTCCCACCTACTGGGAATCCAGAGTCTGTTCTTGGTGCTCCATACCTCCCTCATTCCAAATCCTACTGTGGATGAACATGCTGTCCTTCTCCATGCAGATGCTACCCTCTTCACCCCATCACATAGCTTTTCAGTTGCTGCCACCTTGGGCCCTTGAGTAACCTGGAGGGTAGATGTGGTTATTGAATGCCTTTCACCGGCCAACTTCTTTACCCAGCCTTTTTTCAGATTTAATTGGTATAGTAGCCCTGTGAAAATACTATTGTTTCTTTTAAAATCAATTTTAAAGAAAAAGAAACCCAATATCATATAAGTAATAAGTGACAAAGCTGAGATTGAACCAAGATTTTCTAACTCCAATTTCTTTGTACTTGAGAAAAAAGACAAAAGGAAGGAAGGGAAGAGTGAAGGGCCTCTCAAATTTGGGCCATGGATTATATGGGATAGGGAGAGTGTTCACAGGAATCCTACGTATTAAAAAGAGTACAGCTGGCATTTTTATCTCAGTAAGTTTTAAACTATATGTGTTATCAGCAAAACGTATACATTCTGATGTTTAAAATAGTTACTGGGAGCTAACAAAAAGAAAAGAGAAAACTGTAATACATTTCATTAAAACGTAAACAGTAATTACAGTTCATTTTTATCCTATGCCTAGTTATCATGTATTATAGTAACATGTATGCATGTCCTTCAGTGTGTTAGATTAACATTGTATGAATTATTTTAAATTTTAACACTACTATGTTTTAATGTGCCTGGCTTTCATGTACTATGCTATCTAATCACAACTTTTTAAAAAAATCGGAGATGCTAATAGTGAAGTACTAGTAGGAAGAGGTTGTGAGGTAATGGACATGGGCACGAGAGCACTGTGTATTGCACATAATAAATGTTTATTGGATCATACCAGGAATGAGGTAAAAGGCCACATCATTGTTTTGTTTTATTCCCTAATATAAAAAACCACAAAAATTTTCAAAAGCATGTACCCTTTGATAAAATTCCACATTTAGAATTCTGTATTCACATAAATTTAATTAATTAGTCTCCTATTGTTTATGACCTCATCTTTGTGAGCTGAAAATTAGAAAAATTAGAAAAAAAACAACAACTAAGAGTCGCTGAGTGCCGGACACTTTAGATTTATGTGCTTCATCTTCAATTAATCCTGAGAAGTAGGTATGTTACCTCTCTTTTGAGAATAAGAAAAGAGGCTGATAGAGGCCAATAACTTGTGCAAGATCACATAAGTGGTAAATACTTGATTTGAAATTTGAACTCAGATGTCTCTGGCTCCAAAACCCATACTCTTTCCAACATATCAGTGCTGGATTCTGTGGACATGTCTGAAGTGGTGAGGAGGCCAAAGGGGAGGCTGAATGGGTGAAGTTCATCTCCCGCCCTCACTTTAACCACAGTACCTGCTTTACAATTAGAAAAAGAAGTTTAACCAGTCTACTACATCACATATTTGTATGGGAATTTAACATTAAAAAAGAATTCTCATATAGTTCTGTAATATGTATTGAGAGGTTGATGTCTTATTAAAAATGAAATAATCTAGCATTAGCTATTAGCCAAGGGGACCTTAGTGGATTGGAAAAGGGACCAGGGAGTTATAAGCATTGATTTAAATTAAATTGATTTAATTTGGAATTTTGCAAAGGTAGAGGTGGGGAGGTTTGAGATAATGAAGTTCAGCTAACCCTGGGCCAATCTCAACTTAGTCTTCAGAGTGAGGCTTCACAAAGAGAGTCCCCAAGAGTTGGATGGACCTGTTTTAGTCTACCTGTTCACAGCATAGTATCAGCGCAACTCGATTTTTCGTTTAAACTTCCTAACAAAACCAGACACCCTCACACCCATGAGTGCCAAACTTGTTACTATTTTAGGAGAGGGCTCCTGGACTTTACTCTGTCTGACTTATTTATTTGTTTGTTTATTCGTTCATTCATCCATTCATTTACTTCAGATGTGGTAGAAGATCGACTACAAGATATTTTGCCCAGAGAGGCAAGAGGCAAGCTAGAGATGAAACCGTTGAGACCCACTCACTGCACTAAATCAGATTTTTGTGGTTGGGGTTTGTTTTCTTATTTAAAGGTGTGGAAACCTATCAAAATATTTGAGTATTCTTTCAAACTTCTCGCATATCTTTATTACTTTAAGTTATGAGTGGAGGTGGTATGGAATAGGTGTTAAATTACTTTCCCTAGGGTGGGGAAAGTAAGCTTTTCCCCATTACTCAATTTGTTTTACAGATTCCTGTCAATTCCTATTGAGCAGGCAATGTAGTTTCATGTGACAAAGGTTGAAAAAAAATCACACTATTAGCCCATAAATGGAGAAGGAAATGAAAAAAATAAAAATTATATTATTTCTTTGAAATGTACCCAGGGTCGCACATTTTAGGATATAAGAGCCCACATGAACCCTGGGCTATTTCCTCAAGCAACAGAGACCTCTGACTAGAGAAGTGTATGTAGTCTCCTGCTCGAGATTTTATCTGATTCTTATTTTATTTTTATTCCAGTTGCTACATTGATGGCCGGGTGGTCAAGGTGATGGACTTCTTGAAAACTCGCCTGTTAGACACACTCTCTGACCAGATTAGGAAAATTCAGAAAGTGAGTAAAAGTCTCCTGGGAAGAAGAGGGGTCAGTTTGGGGGAAAGGCAAGGAAAAGGTCACAGGGTCCCAGCTGGGTGTCAGCACTGTGGAAATCAGGGTAGAAAAATAGTACAGTCCTGATTCGCATGATATAGAGCTCCCTCTCACAGTTGGTGATTATTTATTGTTTTTCAAATTGAGAAAGGTTTGAATGTGCCCTATCAAGGTTTAAAACTTATCTATTTTAATAACAAATATTTTGTAATAGTTTGCTACTGAATTATGAGTTTCTTAAGGATAAGTTTACTTCATTATTTTCTTTTTGCAGGAGTTGTTTTGGGTTAGTTTAAGAAGAGAATGATTATATTCATTCAGTGAAATTCTGGTCTAGGGCATTGGCAATTCTGAGCCATACACCATATCTGTATGTCTTAGAATTAGCCGAGACATCTTAGTTTTGTAAGGATGTGAGGAAAGCTATATTATATTTAGCAATTGCATGTAGATCCTCTTAGCAAACACCTTTGGTCAATAGTTCTCAAACTTAAGTACAAACAAAATCACCAGAGCTTGCTTGTAAAATTTCTAATCTCACTTCTGATGTTCTGATATAGTATTTCTGGAGTGGATCTCAGACATCTCTATTTTTAATAGTTATTTGCAGAAAATTTACAGAAAAATAGCAACAAGTAGGTCTCCATTAATATGGGATGAATAAATAAGTGAATGGACAAATTAATGAATGGCTCCTTTAAAATTAGCTATGTAATAAAATCCTATTTGGAACAATCATAGAAAAGCACTTTTGATTGCTAAAGTGGAAGTCTGTACCCTGTTTTGCATGCATATCGACATCACACTCAGATTACAAATATCTTTTTGAGTCCTCTTATTCTCAAAGGGTTTTAGAGGCTGAGAAGCCTTAGGCCTTCTGGACTTTTGCACCCATGTTTGATCCCTCTGGGGATTAGATGCATTGGCCAGCACCCTTATCTGTCACTGCCTTCTACTAGGCAAGGCCTAGGGGAACTGTATGACTTGAAATATCTCTTCCAGTGTCTGTTTGACATTCATTTAGTTTTTAACATTTAAGTATTTAATGTTCACTGAGCACTAAGCAAGTACCAGGCAAAGAGCCAGGTGCTAGGATACAAAATGGAATAAGATATGATCTCTACCCTGGAGGAACTCACAGTTTTAAGGTTTAATACTTTGAGCAGGTTGAGAAACATATTACCTAATGTAGTAGAATGTCAACCTATTGAACACTACAGTTTTCTAAGCATATTACGCTAACCCGATATTAGATATTGCTCTCTAAAAGTAAGTAAGGGTGGGAGGGAATTTCTTTCTTTCTTTCTTTTTCTTTCTTTCTTTCTTTCTTTCTTTCTTTCTTTTTCTTTCTTTCTTTCTTTCTTTCTTTCTTTCTTTCTTTCTTTCTTTCTTTCTTTCTTTCTTTCTTTCTTTCTTTCTTTCTTTCTGTAGATATGTATTGAGTACTTAATGTGTTTCAGCACTATTCCAAGTGTTTTTATACAACACTGTACAAAATAGACGAGTCCTATATTTTTTACCTTTCTGGTTTTGAGTTTAATGACACGATCAAAGGGTTGTTGGAAGTAAGATGATTCAGTGACGTCATGGCACTGAGAGTGAAGGTTCTAACTCTGCTCCTGTAATTATTTAAATAGAACAAAAAGCTTTAAATCAGAACTAAGACAAAGGTGTTGAGAATTAGGTTCTCCTCTTTCTCTCCACTACCAATCACCCTCCACCAACGCATACTCCTTAATCACAGAATGTTCAAACACTAAAATAAGTAAGCTAAGCTTACCTCCTTTTTTGTGCAGGTAGGACCAAAGAAACTTAAGGAAGAGGGCCCAAACCCTGTGCACAGTTGAGATTCAGACATTTAAAAACATGTCTGATAGACTTGGTTGGGGAGGGCAAAGTGCGATTTCAGGGAGAAACAGTGGAGACTCTAAGAGAAATAACCTACATGCAGAAGGCACCTGGCAGAGGATGGCTAGAATTAGCAGTAAGGCCTGTAGTCACCTTTTGACTATTGCAAATAGAACATGCCCCGAGGTCCCCTCAGGTCTCGGTTACTGTTCTGGTTATGTCTTGTGCAACAAATTACCCCAAAACTTAGTGGCTTAAAACAACCATTTATTATGCCTATGGATTCTATGGGTCAGGAATTCCCACAGGGAACTGTGAGATAGATATCACTCCATGATGTCTGAAGCTTCTACTGGAAGACTCAAAGGTTGGCATGACTCAAAGGCTGGTGACTAGAATCATCAGAAGGCTTGTTGACTCATGCGTCTGGCAGTTAGTTGATGTCAGCTATCGACTAGCACCTTCGTGGGACTGGTAACTGAAATACCTACATATAAACTCTTCATGTAGCCTGGGCTTTCTCCCAAGGTTCTAAAGTCAGGTGCCCAAGAGAGAGCCAGGTGGAAACTATATCACTTTCTCTAACCTACCCACAGAAGTCACAGGGCATCACTTTAGTCATAGTCTATTCAATGAGACAGTCACCAAGACCAATAGAGATTTGAGGGGAAAGAAAATAAACTTCTTTTGATGGGAGAGTGGCAAGATTCTGAAAGAACGTATAGGATCAGAAATACTTTTGCAGTTATTTTTGAAAAATACTCTCTGCCAAAGTTCTATCCTCCCTGTTTCATTTAGTAGCCTTCAGTCATCTATCTGACTGGTTTTCTATTTCTAACTGTCTTTTACAAAGCTCCTGCCAGATATCGCCTTAAATGGGTATCTGCCAGAGGTGTTGCTGGATCACAGATTCCCTGAGATTTGATTCATGGGATAGGCTCTTCATTGGCTGCAGCAGCCTGAACTCAGTTGTTAGGACGTCCAGGGTAAGATTCTCTTACCACAGTCTAGGATGTGCTAGGTGCAAGCCTGCCCTAGGGAAATGAGGGCTGTTTTGCCAGTTGAAAAGTTGCTTTGGCTGTTCCTGAAGTCCCCTGTGAGTGGGAAGGGGTATGAGGAAATAGAGTCCAGAGTTGCTAAACTTTTCTTGTGAGCCTCAAAAACTAGTCTGGAGATGAGCCAAGTAAGATTTTAATATATATACCTGAAACGCTCATTCAAAAACTAGAAATGGAATCTTTGTTTTTTTCTCTACTTTGGGAAGTTCAGAGAATTCCTAATGACACCCTTACCCTGAGGCCCACAGAGATGGAAAAAAGGGCAGATTTTCCACCAAAACAGATTCATGTGGGATTGGTTAGATAAGTCAGTGGTGAGACTGTTTGAATAAGAGATAGAATACAGGATTTGAAGTCTGGTGACTTGGATTGGAGCTCAGGCTTAGTTGTGTGACCTTGGGACATTACTTAATTTCTCTGATTTTGTTTCTTCATGTATAAAATGAAGATGCTAAGAATACTATCTTCTTTCATTCTTAGGAAGTTTAGGAAGGTCATGTGAAGCCCTGTTTTGTTAATTGCTATTGAATGCTAGTTCTTATTGCTATTATTGTTGTTTTGTTATTGTAGTTATTTTTAATAACAATTTATGTAACTGGAGAAGCTTCATGCTACCTTTATCTTCAACTTAGTCTTTGCTTTTTTCCTCTTTTCTCTTTCCTTGAACCCTGGAGAATATGATAGGTGATATTTTTGGCACTTGAAATACAATGACTCAATTGCTTCAAACAGCTGTGGTTTCCAAATTTGAACTGCCACTTAGAGAAGAATTCTCGGTTTTCTGAGCAGTGGGTGAATTCTTGTTGTATGAAAATCTACATGAAAGCCAAACAGAGATAATGTTTGGACAACTCACTTCTTTGGATGATCCATGCACTCTCTCCTTTCCATTAGAATGAGGATAATCGTTCGTACTTTGTGAGATGAGTTAAGGGGAAAAGTTCAGAATCTAACAATGCAGGCAAGAGTCTGATGGGAAAGTGAGAGATGTTCAGGATACAATACAGATGGTATAGTATGGATAGCTGGGCTGACTCCAAAACAATGACATAAGAACCAACAAGAACCACTTTGGCTTAAGTCACTTTGATTCTATGATTTGTGTCTTCATCTCCTAGAGGAATCAGAGGAGGAAATAACACTTTGTGATATTATTTTCAGCAATTCAATAAGCACAGGAAGGAGTTGGTGAAACCCCAGACATAAGGGAAGAATTTCCAAAAGAACTGTCCATATGATTGCGTTTTGAATACCAATAAACTGAACAATTGGCTTCCCTAATATTTGAAACACTCCCTCTTTCCTCCCTCTTTTCTTTCTTCCTTCTTTTATTTATCTACCATTTATAACATTCTTAGTATTTTCCAGACCCCTGAGGATAAAATGGTAAGCAAGACTGATATGGTAGTTGTCCTCATAGACTTTATGGTCTAGTGGAAAACTATTTAATGAAGCAAGCAATGATAATCATATGTGATGACTCCTATGATAGGGGCATATAGGGTGCAATGGGAGCCCATGGTGGGAAAGATCTATCTTCTAAAGGAAGAGAAATAAGAGAAATCCTCCCAGAGATGGTGACATTTAGGCTACCACCTAAAGGATAGACACCTTCTCATTTATACAGTTCTTCTTAGGGTATGATCAGAGGGTTCTTGATTACCGATGTGTGTGGTAGAGGGAGTGGTTTATATGGTTCATAGTGTAACCACAGTCATTCTTTTGTTAACATCTCATTGCTTATGATTGCTTATAATATTTAATAAAGTTTAACTCTTTGAAGTCTCAATAAATACAGTAACAATATTCCACTTTTTCCAATATATCTCAGTTGCAGGATCATAGAAGCAGGTAAAGCAGAGGAATATTTAATCCTTTTAAAGTAATTAATAGATCAAAAAAAGAAACTTCTGTTCTCAACCAACCTCCTGGTTTACCTACTTATTTGAGCCTCTTAGTATATCAAAGGGGAAGAGGGTAAAAGAATAAGTTATTTTTCAGGATCGTTAACTAGAAGCACAACTAAAGGAAAAATGAGGACAATGATGTTAACTTTCTCTAATGAAGAAAACTGGAAAATGAAAACAGAACAGTTGTATCACCACAAAAATCAGTATTTCATTGATTCATTCATTCACTCATTCATTCGGTAATGGTAAATGCTTATTTTAATGTTCCAGAGCCTAACATATTGCTTTTCACTTGACAGGTGCTCAATAAATGTTAGAGGGAGGAAGGCAGGCAGGGAGAGGAAGGTGAATGAGGAGAGTAAAATAGTGGAGGAAGTGTTAAAGAAGTAATGTCTTTGTCTCATTCACATTTGTATCTGCTGTCTCCGCTATTCATTCACATGTGGAAGAATCTAATCTGCTACTAACTTTGTAACAGCATTGAATAGATAGAAATTGATTTAGGCATTCATGAATGGGCTATGCCTATGGGTAGGCACAGTAGGAGATTCTTTCTGGGTGTGTGTTTAGGGGTGAAAAAAAGGTCCCTTCGTAGCTCAAAATACTGCACTGTCTGCTAATGCTGGACATTTCATTTTAGAAAAATAATCTTCCATTGGAAAGAGAACATAAAATGTAAATAACCTGAGAAGAGGTAAACTATTCTGGTTTAAAGTCATACTACGGTGTCGATACCAAATAGAAGGTCCTTTCCAAGAGCAGGTTTTGATGGAAGGGAAGGAAAAACACAGGCCAAGGAAGTACTCAGGAGAGGCAGAGGACTCCAAATACACACTGTGCCACTTTAATACCTTAGTGACATTCATGGGTGATTCTAAGTTTTATGGGGCCAGAAGCTTATACAATGGAGATCTCTTTAAGAAAAAGAAAACACAAATCTGCACATTTTAGAAGTACACCTGACCAAATGAACATATTACAAGGGCCTGCCCAAGACAACAGTAGATGCCTATGAATGGGGGGAGCTGGAATTTTAAGCTTCATGAGCTTCCCAGTAAATTAGCTACTGTGACCCCATTTGGCTGTGCATCTGCAAATGGGAGAATATGACCCAAGCATAACTTTGGCTCTGCTCTTTCATATATGAGACACTAGTGATAAGTGGGGAAATCTAGCTGGAAAGCTATGTTTACTACAAAAGGGCTCTGAAGTTTAGATGATTGTCATTCCATAAACCATATTTTCTTGATTCTTCACACAAATAATTATAAAATATACCATCAATTTAATAACAGCTGGAAGGAGAGAGTAAACAGCTGACAGGTTTCTTTTGATATTATTATGAAAAGCATTCTGATTTCAAAACCATTAAAATGTAAAATGCATCATTAACTTACAGAAATATAGTAATTGTATCATCTTTTAGGTTACAACTGCCATTTGAGTACATCATATATTACAAATCCATTGAAGAAACCAGTATTTTGCTCAAGGCCACACTTGCTAAGTAGTAAAATTCGAATTCAAACCCAGACCCACCTAATTCCAGAACCCACATTCTTATCTAATATACTATTCTGTATCTCCTATACTTGTTAACCATTTATTTTGTAATCCACGTAACATTCCTAACCACCCAGGATGAGGTAGGCTTTTAAAGAAGACTACTGAATGTTCCTGGTGAAAGAACATCACTTTGATCCTCAAATCAGTTGATATAATTTGGGATGGGTGTCCTAGAAATGAAGGTCGAATGAAAGTTGGTGCTATATATTAGGTAATATCTAATATTACCACAATATTAGATAATAGAAGTGGGCAAGGCTTTTCAGGGAGTGATTTGCATTTATTCACTGGACTCCATTGATGTTTCATGTGCACAGGTTTTTGGTCCTGTAATGTGCAAGGCAATGGCACTGTGAAGGCACATGCTGCCCATGGACAATTAAAGGAATGGCCCTGGGAACAAATTGCTGTTCAGGGCAAAAAACTTCTTCAGAAGGAAGAGGCAACTTAGGATGACTTTCCAATGTTTTCACATAGAAGTGGAGACATCAGAGGGTTTTTCCTGAGTGAGAGGAATTTTTCCCTGACACAGGTGGAACCTATGACTTGTCAGTGGGTAGAGTGTCCAATAAGGCTGAGGGGTTGGTTAGTCACAGAAGAGGACTGGGGAAGGGAAGAAGAGTGATTTATGTGCAATTAGCTGCTTTCCAATTTCTCCCTTCACCAGCACTTATCCTTGACCATAGTCATTGCTTTGGGACTCTGTGAAACTTTCTTCCTTATTTTCTTGCATATGCTCATAATTTCCTTGCTTCCCTGGTGACTTATCTTTTTTGTATATGTCTTATTTTAATTTCATGTTTTGTTGCAATTACATTCAATTGCTTTTCTGTGGTTTGAGATAACAAAAGCAGAGAAAATCCTAAAAATGACACAGAAGCCACTAATTAAAAATTGATCTGATATGAGAAGAAAAGGGGCAAAAAAGGCACTCCAGAACAGGAAGATGATAAAAAGAAATTATACATAAAAAAAAAAATTAATGAAACACAGAAAACACATTAGACAGAAGAAATAAATCAAGAAGAGTATGATGAGATAGTGGAATGACTGAGCTCAGAATAGCCCAGCTTGTCTAACCTAAGAAGGACATCTTAAATATGGAAGCAGTTTAGTCAACCAGAAGCCTCTAGATCTCTTCAAACAGGAAAATTCAATTAGAAAGTGGACAGAGCCCTGAACTTCAACTGTGAGGATTTGGTGTTTGCTCTTATAGTTTTGAAACTATTAATTATCTTCTCTGAAATTCAGCCTTTTCATAAGGAAAATATTATCTCTCTCATTTATTAACAGGTAAGTTATTTCATTATCTCATTATTTTACAAGTACTTAATAAGTTAACTGTCAAGCATTCTATAGGACATGCAAAAAGGAAAAACATGTGGCTTTCTCAAGCTGCTTATAGTGTAGGAAGGAAAACAAATAGCAAACAGGAAATTATAACTCAGTATAATAATATCAAGGTCAGAGATAGATCCAAAGAACTTTGGGGCCCAAGGGAAAGAATTAATTTTTTGAAGGTATAAGGAAAGTTTCACAGAGGCAGGAACATGTGAATCAAGTCATAAAGAAAAAATCAGACAATGTGGGTGAGGAATGGGTAGGTGAGAAGGTGATCAGTAAAAACCTAAAAGATCATGTAGTTGAAAATGGTGAGTCCATTCTGTGTTGTAAACCATAGGAGTTATGGGGAGGGAGGGAAAAAGAGATAGCTAAGGGATGGTTATGAAGAATCTCAGATACCAAGATAATTAAAGTAGTTGGCATTATATCCTACGGGGTCAGTGGTTCTCACTGTGATTTCACTATATCTAACATACTCCCATGGACAAAAGGATAAAATAGACCATGGGTTGTGTGTAGTTACTAATTCTTTAGTTGTTGTTCCTGCCTCCCTCCCTAGTTAAGGAAAATTTCATAATGGTGCATGAAAAGAATGTTACTATGACAACTTTGAATCCACTCCTTTTTTTAAGTAAATCATCCCTAGATCACTGCTTTCAGTTTTATTAGAAACAAGTTAACTCTTATAAGTTACATCTCTTAACTAATCACATGGACCTCTCTTTGTGATCACGTGATTGAGTATTGCTGCTGGTAATGGGAAACCAGTGAACATTTCAAAACTGGGGAGAGACGTGTCAAGCTAACAAATGGCAGCAGTGTAGAGAGTGGACTAGACGAGAATGGACTTGGTAAGAAGACCAAGGGAGAAATAAGATCCAACACTCACTAAGGGACAATGAGGAAGGAGAGGGCAGAACAGAATAATTCCCCTCCTCTTTGAATATAGTAGGTAGCTTAGAGTCAGAAACACACAAGAAAGATGGAAAGAAACACTGAAACATTACTGAACTCTCACCTGGACCCCTTATAAATATAATAAGGAACAAAGAGACAGGGGCACCCCCAAGAAGAGTTCTGTGCGAAGGTAAGGTTTAAGAAGCTTCCTAAAGCTATTCTGCTCCTTTGAACAAATGATAGAGGGGACCAGTTCAGGTTTCTTAAAGAGCTACTGCTGTTCCTGAGGTCCTGGGGAAGGTTGAGTTCCAAGTAGATGAGATGCTGGAATTAATGGACTCCAGCTTCTTTTGGAGGGTGGGCCTCCTGCCAGGACTGATTAGCCCAGCTGGGCTGTCCACTGTTCCTGTTTTATTGCTTCCTTTCTCATTAAGGAAGGTGTTGTCTGTTGCTGCAAGACTACCATCTCTTGCATAGCCAATGGCTGAGACCAGGCTCTCAGGAGTCTTTTTTAAAGACTTAGATCTCAGTTTTTGGAGAAACAGGGAAAGGAAGCTCAGGTTTGAGAAAGTGCCACATAAATGGTTATTTTCTTATTTTTACTGTTTTTTCCTTTTTTAAAAAAATTCAAAGTGGTAGAGAAAATAAATTTTTTTTAAAAAAAGTCAGTGCTGTTTTTCCTAACCTCTCTCTTCCCTCTCACCCCTCCTCCTTCAGCATAGCCACTAGAAACAGTCCTGATGTCCTCAACCCCTGAAATGTGAGGGAAGGGAGCTAGAAGGGTTGCCCTTCGCACCACCCTGCCCCTAGCAAGCCCAAGGATTCTGAGCAGCCACTGGCCACTTGGTGAGCTGTTTCGTGGATGTCTCACAATTCCCTGTTGTCCATAGGCCCCAGGGCTGAAGTCTATCAGGGACAAAGAACTGCTAAAAGGGGGCCAACCACTCGGCTTCCCTCAAATTAGCAATCTCAGCATTTGCACTTCTCCCTCCCCAGACAGCGTGTTCCTTAAAACAGCCTTCACTGGCACATCATTTCTCAGCAGGAACATACCCTTGTTTTTTTCTAGTCCTGCAATTTTCTCTCTTTCAGCACAGGGAGAATCATATTTACGTAGAAAACCACAGTGTTGAACTATAGCCTTCAGTTTCTTAGAGTTTTACTTTCTCAGGGAATTTTGCAGGTGGTTCCATTTGCTTTTCCTGATTTTTTTTCCACTCCTCTTCTGTCCATACCGATTTCCTTCCCAGTCCCAACCAGTACCCAGCCTCAGTACCTCTCCCACGTCACCAAGATGGTCTTTTCTGTTTATGATGCACACACAGCTCATCAAGCCTCTCGCCACATCCCAAACAGTAAATGCTCGGAAAATCCTCATTGATTAATACCAATGATTCCCAGGATCTTTAACATGAATACTTTCTGGAAATCTCTTTTCCGCAGAAGATTTCATATAAGTGGTTTAGGTTTTGTATCAAAGTTAACCTCACCTGGTATTTTCTGTTCATGAGGCTTTTCTAGAAAACAACAGGAATTGCTCCTGTGCTGAGAGTAGGTAAATAAACTGCTCTAAATGTTCATTATGCTAAAATGAATTATCCATGTGCATTTAAAATTCTAAACAGGCCTTTCTCTGCTATGTAGCATACACCTGGCCTGTCACCTACCACCACAAGTGTTGTGTCCAAAAGAAAAGCCACCAACTCTAATGCTAGATTGATCTAAATATAATTGCATATGCTTTGGACAAGAGAGTGGTCTTGGTAATATTTGATTTACACTTTAAGAGCTTACCATATGCCAGACACTTTTCCAAGTACTTTATGAATATTGGGTAACTTAACTATCAAAAAAAGTGCTGAGATAGGTAGTATTATTTTAATTTTACAGCTGAGGAAATTAAGACATAGAGGTAATGTAACACATCCAAGGTCATGCAGTGAGTAAACGATAGAGCCAGGATTCAAACACAGGCAATCTGTGTGCAGAGTCCATGCCCCTAACCACTACTCAGTAATAATTCTTAGATTGTTTCCTCCCGTCTCCCTGCAAGTCAGAAGCAAATTCAGATGAACTTTTATTTACAGTGTCTGTGTCCTTGCAGAGTCCTGTGTACACGGTATTTTATAAATCTAACCATTTTCTGGAATCAAGTTCTCATTTAAAGGAGCTAGACTTTGAATTTCTTTTGAAATATAATCATCTCATACAAATTGCCACTCCAAGTTGGTCATGCCATCTTCTAATTAAGTACTTCTGACAAATGCCCTCACAGAAAAAGTGGTAGAAACACATGATTATCATCTTATCTTCAATTTAAGAACATTATAATGAGCTTGATATGTCAAAAAATCCTTCTGGTATCCAAATCACATTGGATGACGATTTGTCTTTACCAGTTCTAGGATTATTGGATTCTATATATAAATCGCTTGATAAGCAAAGCAGTATTTCCTTTTCCTTCTCTGAAATTTCCATCTTTCAGTATTCAAGGGGCAGACCCCTGGCTTGGTATCCTGAGCTTTAAGCCAAAAAAAAAAAAAAAAGTGTTGCTTTTTTCTAGGTCTTTCATGCTGTTATAGGTTTTCATTGTATGCTTTAATTTTCCCTGATCTCTAAGATGTTTTTACAATCAAGGTATTGCTTCCAATTCTTTGACCAGTGTAGTTGCCCTTTCTTAAGTTATATAACTTCTTTAAAGAATGGCAGTTTCCTATGAGCTTGTCCATGGACAGGTTTGGAATCATATGGACCTCCCTGGGTGGCTAGAGCACCACAGTCTCCAGTTAAGCACTTACTCTGTGCCAGGCACTGTGCTAGAAAGTGAATACAAAAGTAAATAATAGAGGAACCTTGCCCTCCAAAAGCTGATAGTTCAGGGTTCCTAGGAATTAGTCCATAGGCTCCTGGACTTCATTCCAGGATCATAAATGATGGTTCAGAATCCTCCACAAAACTGTAAATATATTTAGAATTAATTCCTCTGAGTTCATTCATCACTTTAGAGGGATTCACATAAATGTTCATCTGCTACACCTATGCCCCTTCTCACTAGCTCTCAGGATCTTTCTGTGATTGGCCTAAAGTTATTTATCCTTGGCACAACGCCGTCAGGTATCATTTCCATCTCACTGAAGTTCAGCGTGGTCAGAGAAATAACAGAACTTTAATTTGTTTGTCACTTTACAGTTTTCATGATCTTTTTATATATGTATTATTTCATAGCAGCTACGGTAATCTTTACATAAATCTAATCGTATCACTCTTGCTTAAATCCCTCCAATAGTTTTCATCACACTCAGAATAGAAATACCCCTCTTTTGTTTTCTGACCATTTAAAAAATCTTTCATTCCTTTACTCACTACATTCTAGATGGTCTTCTTTAGGTTCCTTGGTGTTGGTGTAGTGTCATGGGGCCTGGCTTTTCATTTCCTGCTCTAGGACTTTTTTAAAACAAAGATATAGAACACAGGGAATCTGCTTAGCGCTCAGGCCTGTACAACGAAATGGGGAGTGGGGGAGAGGTTAATAGTCAGGAGGCTACTCTTGACCTTTGGAAGATATGAGCCAAGGGACAAATACGTCCCCTTTTCCCCTCTTGGGGGTCAGTTCTGAGGCACAGTTCATACTGAGATCCCTGTGGGATTGAGTGCAAATTGCCAGCAGTAGTTGCCAGCTTGAAAATGCTCCCTTGTACTGGTCTTCCCACTTCCCTATTTCAGTCTCCCAGTTTCCTCATTCCTATTGTCTGTTATTACTTCCCAAATGAACTACCTATAGACAAGCTTTCCAGGATCACGCAACATAATCCCTAAGTACTGCCAGATTGCTCTCCGAAGGATCTGAGTTCTGATCTGGATAGTTTGGCCAGTCTCCAACTTGTGTATCATAGACGGGGCCGTTTCAAAACTTCAGAGGGCCACCACTTGACAAGAGGCTTTGCCTCTGCTTAGAAGACTGCTTCTTGTGTAAAATCTTTTCACCTGTGGGTCAGTGCTTTTTCTTTTTACACTTACTGCAGTTATTTCAAAATGTGGTTATAATATACATACATGCCCAGGTAATTATAAAATACCTCTCCCAAACATTGATCTTCGCCCTCTCTCATGATTCATGGCTTCGGATGCATGGACGGTACGCTTACCCATGAATGTGCTATAACAGAACATTAAGAAAAGTTGCTTCTCAATATTTGTTAATATGGAAACATTATAGATTTATATTTTCCAGTTAAGGGTGTTGCAATCAGTTTATGTCCCAGAATATGTACTTGTTCTCCTGTCACATTGTATTTATTTAGGAAAAAATGATCATTTCATTTTTTATTATTAATATTGATACATGTCCGCTCATATCAACATTAATGCTTATGTGTCACACTATGTGGGGTGCATCAATGTGAAAAAAGCACAGAATTACCTGGGAGCAAGAGGTCAGAAGAACTTCTTTAAGGGAATAGGTATTCCTTCTCATTTAGGAACAGCTTTTTAAAATCTCATTGTCCCCTTCTGCTTGTGTTGTGTGAACAGGTGGTTAATACGTACACTCCAGGAAAGAAGATTTGGCTTGAAGGTGTGGTGACCACCTCAGCTGGAGGCACAAACAATCTATCAGATTCCTATGCTGCAGGATTCTTGTAAGTAACACTTGCAGTTTCGCTCCCAGAGCTCTGAGGAAGGGACAGTGAAACTGGGCAGCGCTCAGTATTCTGCCCATTGCAGGGAGGTTGGAGGGCTTGGCTCCGGTTGTGAATGTGTTTAACCGTTCAACAAACAGTGATTAGGAACTTCTCTAGATACTAGAATGTCAGTCACGGGCATCAAAGCAAGAGTAGTAGCAGTAGTCATAAAAGTAATAAATTTATTTAATGTCTCAAGTACAAAACACAGTGCTGACAACATACATTTTCTCATCTAATTTTCACCATAATCCTGGGAGTTAGGTAAGAGTAATACAGGATTTTTACCCTCCAGAAACTTACGACTGGAGAAAGGAAGACAATAGATAAGTAAAGCCATTGAAGATAAGTGCCATAATAATAATAATTTTAACTCTATAGTGCTTACCATGTGCCAAGTACTGTCTAAAGTGCTTTATATATAGTTAATAATTTTAAAAATATTTTTCTTATTTTTCAGTAACAGTTAACATACAATATTATATTAGTTTTAGGTATACAACATAGCAATTAGATATTTATATAACTTATGAAGTGATCACCCCAATAAACCTAGTACCTATCTAACACCATAGTTACTACAATATTGTCGACTATATTCCTTATGCTATACTTTACATCCCATGCCTACTTTGTGCTTCTTAATCCCTTTACCTTTTTCACCAGTGAAATGGATACTGTTACAACCCAGAGAGGTAGATGCTGTTATTAGTTAGTGGCAGAGATTGGACTCGAGCCCAGGCAATGTGCTCCAGAGTCCAGCCTCTTTGCCACTACATCAGACCACCTCTCTTTCTGCGTCATGTGGTCTGTCTACAAAAGGAAAGTGATAGACATGCAAAGGAATTCAGAATTTCTCTGACTGGGAGGGTCGGGAAGGGCTTCATGGAAAAAGTGGCATTCAAATGGAACATAGAGAATTTCCATAGGTGGAGAACAGTGGTTGGAGAGGAGAGAATTCTCGACTGTAGGAACATTATGGGCAAAGAACCAGGAGAGGAAAATTATTAGTGTGGTGAAAGCCTCGGCATCTGCAGGGATGTAGTGAAGGCTACACTAGGGAGGAGGTTTACCACTTAATCATAGAAGGCCTTGAAAACCAGGCAGAGGAAATGAGGCCTTGTTCTGTACTCAGTGGCAAGCCAATGAAGATTCTGGAAAAGGAGAGAGACACCATCTGACCTGGGTTTTAAAAGGTTGGCTTTGTTGGCTTTGGCAATAATATGCTCGAGAGTTTGGAAAAACGGGGATGGGAAAATGAATTTGAGGGCTGCTGCCGTTGTCTGGAGAAACTTAAGCCAGAAGCATAAGGGCCTCTGACTGGCCTGCCAGTGTCACATGGCAGGAACAAACCCCTCAGGACCATGGACAAACCTGGTCTAGTCTAGTTCTGTGGTCCTGGCTTTTTGGTTGAGCAAGGCCCTCCCAAGAAGCTTCTTGAATACATTTGTGGAGGATAAATCAGGTCAGTTAAGTAGATTGCCTTTACAGATGGAATTCTGCAAATACAGGTGAAGATAATGAGTCAGTGTGACACACTGTGATACCTTGGGTCTTCCATCTCTGTGTTCTCAGCACCTAACACTGAGTGGCACAGAGCAGTTATTCAATGAGCATGGTTCAGATGAATGAAATGGAGTGAATCAGCATTTGATACAGTATCTCCAAGAGTTGTCTTTCAAAAAGACACTTCCCACTGGGTTTCACTGTGAGCCCTCAGGCAAGGGTGAGAAGTGAAGTTGGCAGTCAGTACTATAGGGGACCTCTTGGAATCATCAGTGGAATGGCTTTTGCTTATCTGTCGCAAAAGCACTCTCCTGCAGGCCCCAGCAAGCAGCCCAGTTGTACCAAGTATTTTCATGAGCATTCTTCCCATTAGGGAACGGTGTGAAATGAGAAATACCGCAGACCTTCGTGGAGGGAGCTGGAGAAAGACCTGTCCTTTCACAAGCGTCAGCCAAATACCCGTAGATCTCTGCAGTCATTTTGCAGAACACAGATAATCATAGTTTTTAGATTTTGGTTGTTGTTCAGACCCCCATTTGCTTGGTTGACACAGATCATGTGAAAACTAGCTCCTGGTCTTCTCTCACTTCTTTAGAACCCATTTACTCTCAGTTCCATGGCAGTTACCCAGCATTATGCCCTTTGAGTCCAATTCTCAAAGGGGCATAAGTTGCTTCCTGGAAAAAAAAAAAAGCAAAGCATTATAGGAAACTCCAGAAAGTTAGCAAGAAATTGGAAATAAGGCATTTTTTAGTGTTTTGTTTTGTTTTGTTTTTGATATAGGGCATAACTGGGAGCTTACTAGTGCACATACTCATGCATGCATGAATCAGAATTCTTTGCTGCCAGTCAGGGCTTTGAGCTTCTTTGATGCACTACAATATGCCCTTGGTATACTACTGTGTCTCCAGCTTCCAGTAGTGTCTGACATATAGTAGATATTCAGTAAACTTCTGTGGAAAAGAAAAAAATGGCCGTGGTAGCATCCTTGGTGGAATATTCCAGTCATCTTACCACCTTTCTCTACCTGAGCATAAAAGGGAGACTTGGAACATCATTTATTTCCCCCCTCAGGGGCTTATTATTACAGGAAGAAGTGGAAGATAACTTCAGCACTAACCTTGAGCTCTGAAAGCCATGAGGAAGCAGGGGTTCTGGCCCTAGTCGTATATGCTGCAGGGATGTACATGTAGGATGTGGATTTGGAGAGGAGGATGCGTATTCTCCCTTCTCATGTTAGAATTCCTTCAAAAATTCCCCAGATGCTAGGAAAAAAATCATATTTACTAATTAACATTCATTTGTTAAGTGTATATAATTTTGGTAGGTGACTGTGCTAGGCTCTGTAAAGTTCACAAGTAGGAATTTGATACCATCCCTGTAAATCCATATGTAGGTATTTACGTGCCCAGTACTTTAGAAATGACTTAAATGGTCACACAAGCATTTTTTGTTATCTAGCCTCAATGCTTAGAACAAGGCCTGGCATTTACAGTTAATTAATTAATTTTCCTGAATGAATAATGAGTGAATGAACAAATGGGATCTTTTCATATATAAAAATACCAAAATGTAGTCTTGTGTCGATATCCAGATACTACTAGGTATAGGGACTCACATATATGTGATTCCATATTTACTCATTATTTTGTTTCTTCATTCATTCAACAAGGAGAGGAATAGAAAGGTAATTAAGACATTCTTTTTTTGTAGATAATACTTGTTATATATAGAACCTATTGTGTTTGTGCTATTTCCACATAGGAGGCATCAGCTCAGAATTCATGGTATAGTTCTGCCACAGGACATTTAATACCATGTCTCAGTGGCTAAAGGAAAAGCTAAACCTGTTATCCTGATTTCACAAGGTTGCTAAATTAATAAAAATATTAAAGGCAAGTAACTTAAGCATGTCATATTTCAAAAGTAATTTTAATTCCCTGGGTCACAATGTCCCAATCTGAACAACAACAACAAAAAAAGGTTCTATTATATTATTGTCAGGTTTTCTCTTTCATTTAAAACTTTTGTGTTTGTTTTTTGCTTTGTTTTGCTTTATTTTGTGTTTGTAACTCTTAATTATCAGTAAATATTTGTTAGTTTTTGTGAGAATAAAATATAATCGTCAATGTGAAAAAGATTTGAAAATATTAATGATTTTTATTTATAATATAAAAATTAGCAATGTTCTTTATTCCAGTAAGGAAAAACTTTAATTCTTTAAGTCACTGGTTTGGAGCTCCATATGGTTTCAGACTTGGGAAATCATAACTATGCATAATTCGTTCCTAGTATGCAGAATGGTGATTCTTAAAGTTCCTAGAATCTAATTTGATCCAGATCAATTTCAACATAACAAAGAGTATTAAGCACTTATAGTGTGCTAGGGACTGTGATGGGTGTTTTGCATACAAAGCTTTAACATATATCTGTTCTTGATGAGCTTAACTAGCTGAGTGAAGTAAGAAAAATAAGCAAGTGATTATCATTCAGTGGGCTTGCAGAGGGTATGAATAAGAGTTCCGGGAAGTACACAGGAATAAGTTATTACTGTTGACTAGGGCAGCAGAGGTTAGAAGGAGGTAACACTAGGGTTGGAGATTAACAGATGGAAAGAAATTTGCCAGATGAGGCGGGTTACAGCAGGGGTCCCCAACCCAATCTCCTTCCGCCCCTCCCTCCCCCGCCCACCCGAGGCCACACAGCAGGTGAGTGGCTGGCAAGTGAGCAAAACTTCATCTGTATTTGCAGCCTCTCCCTAGTACTAGCATCACTGCCTCAGCTCCACCTCAGATCATCAAGCATTAGATTCTCAGAGGGGCACTGGTCACTGGTGCCAAAGAGGTAGGGGACTGCTGGGTTAGAGGAAGAGAGAAAGGGCATTCTAAGCAGGTTAAAACACATATAAAGACTCGGGTAAATATGTGAAAGCATGGTGTATTTAGGCAGCCAAGAGTAGTTTAATGTGACTTAGAGCCTGGGGAATGGAGTTTAGGGTGAGAGAAGAGGAAAGAAGAGGTAATAGATAAAGCTAGACGCATATGCTCAGGAAAGATTGTTAAGTGTCTTTTATCCTGAGAAGACTGAAGCTCTCAGTCACATTTCTTACACATATATTATTACAATTCAGTTTCCCTACGTTTCAAAAGTAGGAATACAAAGAGAGAGAGAAAAGTAAATGAATTCATGAATGAATGAATAGATCAAATGTGTAAATAATAAAGGCACAGTTAGCAGTGGATATTGGAAAAACCAAGAAGGCAGCATTTTTGAAGTATAGCATGCCCTGGAAAGTGGGTGTTTGGCATAGTGGGGTATGTGGTAAGTGTTTGAGCAATGTAGGTCCTCCACTGTGACATGTATACGATGGTAGCATATTTGAATCCCTGCACAGTTAGTTATAGCACCAAAGAAAATTATTATTGCATTGACTGCTAACAGTGACAAATGAGGGATGCAAATGACTGGATTGCTCTTGCACAGGTCATAGGAGTATACGGGTTATAGTCATATGAAAGGTACATGTACAGTGAGAGAGTGTAAGCAGGAGAGTTTAAGTGATGAAGAGTATAGTGTATATGCTCTTGTGATTGTATGTTCAGTGGTCGGTGTAAGGGGGTGGTTAATAATGAGGCTTATGAGTAGCCAGGGTATTCATTTTATTTGTGAATATTACAGGAATAAGAGATAAGTCAGTAGCAACAAGCTATTTTATGACCAAGTATAATTCATTTTACTCCTCTGGACCTCTGTTTCTTTTCCTATAAAGTGAAGAGGTTAGATTTGATCATCTCTAAAATCTCTTCCAGCTGTATATCCAATGCTTAAAGTAATCTCCTTTAAAGTACAAGGTAAATTTGGTGGGGCGGAGGGGGGGGGTTGTTGTATATGTGCACGTGTTAGCCAATCTCTACAGAACTTGTTATATGCCATTTAAAAATATATTGATGTAGCTTTTTCCTCCCTGCTTTTTAGATGGTTGAACACTTTAGGAATGCTGGCCAGTCAGGGCATTGATGTTGTGATACGGCACTCATTTTTTGACCATGGATACAATCACCTCGTGGACCAGAATTTTAACCCATTACCAGTAAGTGTGAGATAAAGATCCCCAATTCTTTTTCCATGTCATTCAGTTCTTTTGATCGTGCCTTGTTCCATACTGGGAAAATTTTTCTGTTCCTTCTGTTATCAATTAATTTCATAAGATAGGAAAATATATATATGTGTATATATACACACACATACATACATATATATATATACCCATATACACGTGTGCATGTATACATATACACACATATATATAGTGCATATATAACATTTATATATTTATTTACTACGATAATTTTAACGAAATTTGTACAGTTGAGATTCCACATCTACTTGTGGCCTGTTTGAACTCTGCTTGAGAGTGAATTTTTCCAGATTGTTTTCTTTTCATGCTAATAGGAGACATTAGTTAATGTCAGATGCAACATGTTGAAAGCAGATGGTAGAGTGTTGGACAAGATCAGATACAGTAGGAACCCATCTCTTGGGGAGTAGTTGAATAAAATGCACTTACAGTTAGATGTTGATCCTCAATGTGACAACGAAAGGTTTGCCCAGAGCACCAACTTTTCTAGGAAAGCAACGGAAATGGAAAGCTAAAGAAGAATGGCAAAAGCAGAGATGAGTTTGTCTGGTTACTTTACTGACCAATCAAAGAAATCCCACTCAGTCCAAAAGAGCTGCACGTTATCAGAACTATTACATGGGTCATCTTTGTCACAGACATCTTGGTCATGATGAAAGGTCAGACACCTCATTGACCCATAGAATGTCAGGGGTGGGATTTCCCTTCGAGATTATCCAGTTCCACCTTATGTAACAGAGAGATTGATAGTCTGGAGTGGGAGGGAAGGGGGTAGGTAGACCAGCCTTAGAGCCTGTCCCTGTACCTTGGTCCAGTGCTCTTCCTACAGAATTACTGCTGCCCTGGGGTCCATAGTAAATAAACCCAATGGAGCCAGTGAGTGTTCCTGCCATTTGCTTCCCTCTGCCTATTTCCGGGCCTGATCCAGGAGGCCTCTAAGCCTAGAACAGAGAACAGCTTGGCTCCCAACAGCACCAGTTCCATGTTGCAAAAGAATCTCTCTAGATAGAGTTCTGAGTAATTACTATATCACTGACTGCATATCATTCCAATTAAATCACAGTGCTAAAACTGACTGACACAGTTGCTTTTCTTCACAGAGCCAGGATACCTCTCTTGAAGTGTATGGGGGGCTGGAGTATGGAGGGGTGGAGAGGAAAATTTCAGTTTGGAACTATAGGGGTTTTTGTTTGTTTTGAGCTCATAATTGTGAAAATAAAAATAATAATTAGAAAAGTATCTATGAAGTATAAGCATTAAATAAATATGTCACACAAAAACAAATACTTATTGATCATCAGGCAGTGGGGAGGGGACTCATAATAGATAAATGAATATATAAATAATAGAGTACTGTGACAGAGTCAGCAAGGGCTCTTTCACAGTGTGTTTACAGGGGAGGCTTCTCTGAGGAGACATTTAAGCTAAAAGCCCGATGACAAAAAGGAGCCAGCCTAACAGATTTTGCAGAAGAGCTTTCGTTAAGGGGAAGGGGCTAGCACAAAGGCTTCTCAGCAGGAGCCAACTTGGCATGTTTGAGGAAACTCAAGAACACCACTGGAGTGATGGGGGCCTGGCATGGAAGGGGAGACTTATTGGACACGAGGCCAGCAGGGATCAGATGACATAGGGCTTTGTAAGCTAACAGGAGTTTGACTTTTACTATGAGTAGTATGAAAAGCCATTGGAGGGTTTTATGCAGGGAAGTAACATTTTAAAAAGATCACCTTGGTATAATTAATGCATCAAATGCGAGTTATTATTTCTTTAATAATGTGGGTAATATTTAATTTATAGGCCACTTTCATATACCATATATCAATAGTGCTCTGAAAACTGTCTTCCCTTGCCTCTGCCCTTGCTTTTTCCTTTCTTTCCCTCTTGCCTTTATTTGTTCCTTTACTCATTCAAATCTCATTCACTCTTCTTAATCCTGTACTATGTGCTGATCCCTGGCAGTGGGCCACTGTGATGAACCAAAAAGACAAGGAATTCTTGGAGCTTATAATCTAGTAAGGCATACTGAGAAATGAAAAATAAATAAACAAAGAAACAAGATAATTACATGTTGTCATAATTGCTCTGAAGAGAACCTGGTGAGATAAGTATGACTATTTATACTTATTTTGCTGAAGAGAAACTAAGATTATTAAATGACTTATCCAAGGTCAGGCAAGTAGTAAGAGCTGGAACTCTCAGAGGTTTTCAGTCCTAAATCCTATTTTCTTTTCACTATGCTGCACTATTTTTTGAAGTACTCTCTTTGCTGTCTGTGCTGTGGTCTGAGGCCAATGTTTGTCTCAGAATTGGGTCTGAAGATGGAAACAGGCAACTTAAGGAATTGGAGATAAGAAAACCTAGGCTAAAAAAAGATGGTCTTTGGGTGACTAGACAGGCTTGATTTCCAGAACTGGACAAACCTGGATTCCATCTCAACTCTCTGTGTACCTTTGCATGGCTATGTGCAGGTTAAAGATGCAGCTCTTGATGGTTTTGCTCTCCCCAAGTGAGAGTTGCTGCAGGTGGCTTCCTTTGAAAGCATGGCACAAGAGACTTCAGTGGATACATGGTGGCAGCAGAGCTCACAGAAGTTCATAGGAAGCTAAAGCAAATCCCATTGATTTAGTACAAATGAGCTGGATGGCTACATTTCTGGAACACCAAGCTCTAATAAAGAAATCATATGTAAAAGTATTTAAAAAGGTAGCATATATTTCTTTATGCTGATAAATTCTGGTTCTTATAGAGAACTTGGCAGCTGGGCAGTGTATCCTAAGTCTCCCTTGAAAAGAAGGCTAGGTCAGGGCACAACCTGACAGACCTTTCCAGCAGGCCCCTAGAAGGTGTAACAGAGACAGACCTGGGAATTGTATATATAGGATGCCACTTCAGAGAGTTATACATTTTATAACCAAGCACTGCCAATGAAAACGTGGATTTTATATTGTGATTAAATCTTCAAGAGAGTTTGTAAAGAGCTTAGGAGATCACTGAGTTGTGTTTTGGTTGCCTTGCAGAAAAATCAATATTCTCTCTTCCAGCTTCTTCAAACCTAGCTCAGTACATTTCAGGAAAGGTTTTTATTAGCAAATACTATTTTGTTTTCATTTTTCTAATGCTCCAGGATAAATTCAGAAAAAATGAAGATCTTGGCTGAATGGCATCTTAGCTCATATCCCATATTACCCCTCCACTCACCCAATCAACTTTGATCCCAGTTTGTAGGATTCCGCCACAGCTTTGACAAGGTTATTTCCAATAGCACCATTCCAATCTAAGGTAAGAGAGAATATGAGGGTGGCCCTTTAATAAAGAAACGTCTTCAGAAAAGATCATTTTCAGCTACATCCCTTGTTCTTTATGGTTCTTCCCTCCAGAAAAGTGCCAACTCTCCTCCTGTTGTGAGATTTTTTTTCTCCTGGGAAGAGGAGGACATTTAGTTCAGTAGTGCTTCATCAGTCAACTCCCACCCTTTTCCCCTGACCCCTGTGCCATTGGGAAAGAGGGAACGTGTGAGTCTCCACAGCCAGTCGGCCAGTCATGGGCTCCCTTGGGAGTAAGTGATGTTTGTGCAGAAGAGATCTGCACATTCAGTGGACATAGTCCAGACCCCACCAGCCATGGGCATTTCTCCTAAGAGAGGGTTTTGGAATTTAGCTTGCTGCTTTTTTTAAGAGCTTGATTTACAGAGCTCTCAGGGAAAGGAATGGTGAATTACTAGTCAACATCTTGGTAACTCCCACGCCAGCCTAGCAAATATAATTCAATTCAAAAAACATTGACACTTCAAACGCATCTGGCTCTGTGCTAGGTATTCTGGAGACATGCAGATAAATAAGATATGGTTCCCTCATCTGCAGAGCTAACAAGCTGGTGTGTGTTTGTGTTTGGGGGATTACAATTTAGTCCTTTATTTAGAATAAAATAGAAAGCTAGTTCACATCGGATTGCCTTTTCTATACTGGGCGTACTGGTAGGATATTTATATTTGCTGTCAGCATTCTTCTTTGCTGACTGCCCCTGCTGAATAATAATAAACATTCAGTTCAGCCTTGTGTACATTTGTTAACACTTGCTGTGTACATTGTTCTGGAATACAGTCAGTGGTCATGGATTGTAATGCAACTCACTAATCTATGGAGGGATTAAACCTATGGCTGTGGTTCCCATAGCAACAGGATCTGAGCCAAGCTACCACTGTTCATATGTCATTTGGCCATTGGAAAGAAACTGAATCTTAACGGTGCCTGCCTGGCTTCATTGGTTAGCCTATCACTGGGATAAGATCCTAAGTGCTCCATTCTTGTTTCTCTTTGAAATGTTAGATAGTACCCCTTATGCACTGCACAGCCATGATCTAGACACAGGATCAGCTTAAATCTGACCATTTCCTGAGAAAGAACATCCAATTACAGGCCTATGTCCCATAGATGCTGGATTGATGCACAATTTCTTCTTGTATAAAGAACTACCTAATTAGGAGGCTTCATGGGGAGCAGCAGGACCCTGGTCCTGTGACTGGATTCTTGATTCTAGCCCTAGCTCTGCCATTAATTAGATGTGTACCTTTAGGTTCTAGTTTTCTCATCATTTAAATTGTGATAAAAAAAAAAATGTCTCTTCTATCTACCTACAAAAGATATTGTTACAATCCTTGAGAAAATTAGATATGATAATCGAATTCTGATTTTGTATATACACGTACACATAAAAAAATTACTGGAAAGGACTGCATCTAAACATTAAAAGTGGTTTTCTCTGGATGGTGATATTACAGATAGTTTTTATTTTCTTCTTTGTGGATTTTTTGTATGTAAAATTGCTATAATCAGTATTATTGCTTTTATAATATGAAAAAAATAGACTATTTTTTAAGCATTTTATTTTATTATTTAAAGGCTATTTTTAAAAGAAAAAAATAGAGTGTTTTGAAAGGATTAAGTGCTTTAAATAGTTAAGCAAATTATCCCAGCCTAATTCATTTATTGTTCATTGATTCGTTCATTCATAAACACTTGTTATACTCCTGCTACATGCTAGATGCTGGATGTTGGAGACACTGTCTTGCCCTCAGGGAGCTTGCAGTGTAGATAGGAATCAGATGAATCAGCAGAAACTGCCACAGAAGCACTTTGTCAGGGCAGGAGAGGAACAGAAGCCAGCCTGTCAGGCAGGTCGGGCATCAAGAAAGGGTTTCTGGAGGAGACAACACCTGAGCTGGATCTTGAAGGAGAAGAGCAAGTTAGCCATGGGAAGAAGAGTTCGAAGTCTGGGGAGGATCTGCCAAAGGCAATAGCATGTACAAAGGTACAGAGGCGTTAATTTTCCAGAGAGTCATGGTGGATGGATTCTGAAAAATTACTTAGGCACGTTTTTCCCATTGCTGTTCAGTGGCCACAAAGGGTGTGTGAAAGTAAAGAATTTCAAAGCTGGAGGTGGTGGAGCAGGGAGGTACAAAACCCAGCCAAACCAGCCTGCGACTTGTTTCTTGGTATAGATTCATTTCTTTCTTTTCTTTCCCGTGGGAGCCATCAGGAAGATGAAAGAAGCAGAGTGTACCTGTTTAGGGGTAGCTGTGATATGAAACCCAATCTTCTCATTAGAGGCCCTGACAAAAACTTCTCCATGCACAGCCTTCCTTTGTGGCAGCCAGCAGCTGCTGAGAGAAGAGCGCCCTCGGCTGCAGGATCAATCACTGGGGCTCAGGCTGGCTCCACTTTAGCTGCCAAAGCGCCTGGGCTGCATGCCCAGTGGGCATGACTTGCTTCTTTGCTCCTCTCTGCCTGTAAACCCTGGCTTTTCAGATCAGAGCCTGTGCCTGCACCATCTTACTGGGCAGGCAGCTCTTTTGCCCTTAATACTTTAAATAGAGGCCCCTCTGATTTTTCACTCCAGTACTCATCCTTTGCTTATTTATTAACCTGAGTGGTGTGCACAGGATGTGAATGACAGACAGCAGTCTAACAGCTCACTCTGATTGAATTTGCTTCGGGAAACAGAGCTCTGTACCTGAAATCAGAAGGTGCGGGCTCACAGTGCAGCACCACAAGGTTCCAGTTGCTTGAGTCTTCATTTCCAGCTCTGTAAAATGGGCCTAACTGTGCTGAGGTTGGGTGTGGGAGTATTTGAATGTGGTGCTTAAGAGTAATATTGACTTTGGAATCAGACCTGAGTTTCAAACCCCACTCTCCCACTTAGTAGCAGATTACTAAACTTTGATAAACATCATTTCCTCTCTTACAATGGAGACAGTAATAGTTTCTATTTGAGAGGGTTGTTGGTAAGGATTAATCGAGCCCATGCGTGTGTAGTTTTTACCTCATACTAAGCACTCAGTAAATGTTAGCTACTATTATTATTTATAAAGTCACCTGGTAAAATGTAAAATTCTGTAAGTTACTAATTATCATTAGTAACGAACATAACTATGGCAACATGATATACCTTTGAATATCTATTCAGATACCTGGAAATCAACACAAGTAATAACTAAGGTATGAAAAGTAGATTTTTTTAAAAAAAAAATTATGTTGCCGGAAAATTAGAAGAATAAAAAGGGAAAGCCGTGATTCCTGCACTTGAGAGGAATTGACTGCAAATGGTTAAAGACAAACTAAAAATTATATTTTATTTTCCTCCAGAGAAGATACTGACAGCCTTTCCCAGTGAATGCAATTAGGGCAGTAACCGCACTGCAATACTAGCTCTAACACCTTCATTTGGTATTTATAAATGGCCCAATAAGCCCTAGAAACCATGATATGTCCCATCAAAGTGCTAATGACAGCACATTATGTGAATCACTGAGAAGCAACAATTGAAAAAATCTCTCTCTGCCATCAACCATTTATATTGTTCTCAGATTGCAATACTGAGGGAGTACAGCTACAGCAAATCATGCAGCAACCTAAATAAATTAAGGAGAAGAAGCAATTATAGCTTCATTGCATTTGACTTTACGAGCATAGTACATCCTCAAAGCCATGTACCAATAATAGAGGAATAAGGCCAGCTCTGGAAATGAGAAGAGCTGCACCTCCTCTAACCTTATCAGTTCACCTAAAACACTAGAAAATTACCTGAAAATAATCTGACAAGAAAGAGAGGATGGGAGGGAGGAAGGAAGCAAAAGAAAGTGGAAAGGGAATAAATGGAGTGCCATTTGGTGAGTTGCAAAGATCTTTTATGAGTGCTGCAATTAGACAAATGTAAGGTTTTTTCACTTTAAATGTTATAGTTGCAAATACTAAGGGCACAACAATGTCTATACGATGGTTAGGAACTAACAAATGGGCCTCTGATAGGAGTGAACTTGAGAGCCAAAGATAATACATTACATTTGTGTTGTTGTTTATTTAAATAAAAGCAGAAGTATTTAAAATAGAAATAGAATCAATAGGTATTCTGTTTTTAATTCTTATTTAAATGCACTATACTATAAATTATTTAAAGATCTATCAGTTATTAGGTACCTCATTCACTAACTTTCAACTTTTATCAACCTGCTTATTTTATCTCTGATTTGGTTTTATGCTTTGAAAGGATTGAATAGAACACATCATTTTTACTCATTCTAAACTTGATTTGGGCAGACCTGCCTTCTACTCTGGAATCCACTGCCCTCATCTTGATGTTAAAATCCTTATAACCTTCCTTCATTAGAGCAGTGATTCTCAAACCTGGCTACATATTATGGTACCCTGGGAGCTTTTAAAAAATACTTGTGCTTAGGTACCACCACCAGAGAGTCTGATTGATTTGGTCTGTAGAGGAGCCCAGGTGTTGGTATTTTTAAAAGCTCCCCAAGTGTGTCTAATATGCACCCCAAACTGATGACCTGTGGTCCCTTTCAGCTCTGACATTTTCTGATTCATCTTCAAGATTTTCATACCAGTACCTTCAGACAGGCCTCCTAGCTGAGCTTACATTTATAAAACTTTTTAAACTAAAATTAAATGACTGTTTCACTTTTAAATCACCCAGGGAGTAATCCCTCTTTTCTCAAGGCTCTTGTAGCCCTATCATAGCAGTTATCTCTTTTGTTATTGTTGTTGATAGAGTTGTTCAGGTACATCTAATTTCCTCTCTCTGAGTGTAAGCTCCTTAGAAACAAGCCACCTCTCCTATCTTTATATCCCCCATAATGCCCTGCTCATAGTCACTCCTTATTGAATTCTAAAGATGCTCAGTGACTGTGATTCTGGGGGCTGCAGTGCATACTCACTAATGGAAATATGGAGGTCAGGCTTTCATTGTCAGGTGCTGTGTGCACATTGAGTATAGGGTGCTTAAGAGACTGGACTCTGGACACTTGCTGTGTCACATTTGACAGATCCCCTCATCTTCCATCTTTTCTGTAATGGTGATGCTAAAACTTCATTGTACTGTATAGGTTCTTCTGAGTGCTTAAGACAATGCCTGACAGTAAGTATATGATAATGTGACCATTTTTATCTATTCTAAATATATGAAAATTATTCCTTGGAATTGGATGAAATTCTAACATCTTGAAAAAGATGGGAACACCTGGGAAACAGCCATCCCAATGGGCAGGTACTAATTACAACTGATCAGTAACAGGACATATTTTAGTTATAATAATGTTGTTTGGCACATATGGATTGTTTTAGAATCTTCCAAATCCTCCACATCTCATTTAATACTCCACAAACCTACATAATGATAATTTTCTCCTTTGGCTTCTTTGACTTTATTCTTTATGTCCCCCTAGAAGTTTCCACAGCTTATTTTCATCCATTAATTTATCTGGCCTTTCCAGCTTCCTAATAATGCAAGTAGGAGAGACATACCCATTCTGTTTAATAGAGAAGAAAACTGAGGCCCAGAGAGGTCCAGCAATTTACTCAAAGGAACACAGCAAGGTAGAGCCAGTGGTTCTGAGTTCTCTGATTCTTCATCACTACTTCATATTCTCCCTTTGTTTGGTTCTGCCATGGCTCTGTCAAGTCAAGAATTCAGATCGACATTGTCCCCTAGCAGCCAAGGTAGATGGAAATGGCAATGAGGAAGTAGAAAAGCTGGCCTCAAGGTAAAATAAAATGATCCAGAAGATAAAACTCTTGTACATTTATATTTTCATTGACTAATGAAAGGAAAAAGAAAGAAACAAATTTTCAATTTCCTGCAGCAGCAGGTTAGTTTCAATGCTTCTATTGAATATATTTAAGAGCAAAATACAGTATTTACCACTCTTCTTGAAGTTGTCATTTTGCCCCATATATATTATATATGTATATTATATATGTGTATATGTAAGAGGTCCCCCCTCCTTGAATATGGGACCTCTTAAAACCTCTCCTGCCCAAGAACCATAAACTGTGCAGGAGCTGGACCATCCTCTAATATTTACCCATGTGATGATGGATGGAGATCCAGAAGTCATTTCATTTGTTTGGGAGAGCCACATAAGGGCATTTCCATGGTGTCTCTGAAAGACAAAGGGTCATGAATACCCCTTCATTAATTTTACCTCCAGGAAAGCACTACAAATGTATTGGGGGCTTTGCCATGGATGCAAACTGAAGATAAAACTCTTGTACATTTATATTTTCATTGACTAATGAAAGGAAAAAGAAAGAAACAAATTTTCAATTTCCTCAGGAGCAAGTGGAATAGGAAAGGTGTTGGCAATGTCCAAGATAACATACCAAGTGCCATCTGTCTGGGCAGTGGATTTAGTTACAGTTACAATGTCTGCAAGAGCTGGGATTATAGAGTAACAACTTAATCCACCAGAAATCTCCTGTTCCATTACCATTGGATACAAGGCTGTCATATTAAGATGTTGTACCTCTTACTATTCCTGCTGCCTTTTAGATCTTAATCAAAGCTGTGGTTTCCTTTCACCCTCCTGGGACCACTCAAGATGAGACAGGAAGACAGGCTGGGGAGTGATTTACACGTCCCACTACAGGTGAATATCCCCACTATGGGTAACATCCCACTGCATGTGACTCCTCTTGATTAGGAGGATTCCCTTCTGGACATTGTGAATGTTCATAGCTTAGTCATGTAAAACATCAGCACCAAGGTACAGTCAGTGGGGAATGTACATTGGAAGCCACAATAAGAGGACATTGAATTGGTCCAAAGGGCTCTCACCTGCAAGGTCAATTTAGATTAGTTTTCCCTACTAAGGACCTTGCCCAAACCTTTTTAGTTGAATTCAGGAGGCCCCCTCCCCAACAAAATGGGTAGGATTGTGACTTAGTCACCTTTATCCAATAGAGCATTAAAGTTTGAGTTCTTCCCCAAAGTTTCTCAACATACTTGTTTTTGCCCTTTGGTCCCTCATGGAGACAGGGAGACCTCAGCCCCACATCTAGTCAATTTTCTCTTTGAAACAGTTCAAATTGGGATAGAGGATAGAGATATAGATATAAATACACACACACATCTTCTGGTTATTGGTTCAGTTTTTCTAGAGAACCCTGACTAATACATACAACATTTAATTAAGGCTACTATCAGCAGGACCTTTATAAAATACTGACCATAGTGTATTGCAATGCATCTGTCTATCACTCTTTCTCTTCCTCTCCCATGCAGGGGAGAAATAGTTAAGTTGAAAGTGACTGTGAAACCTTGGGTGCTAAGACTTTATTTTAATAAATTGTCTTCCTCAAACATAGTAGGCACTCAATAGAGGTTTGGTGAATGAGAGAGGGATTGAGTGTGTGAGTGAATGATTGGATTTCTTCAATCCCCCATAGTTGCCTTCCCTAATATCCACATTCAGCAAAAAAGCCTATGTGCCTTTCAAGGTCCAGCTCACAGGTTGCCTCTTTCTGAGAATTTTTCTCGAATTCTCCTAAGAGAATGTTTTGTCTCCTGCTTCTAAACCTCATTAACATTGACTCTGTATCTCTTTATGCATTTGGTATGCACAGTGTTATCTACAAATATGTTTAGTCTTTTGCAAACTGGTCATATTTCCCTCTCTAAATTGTAAGTTCCTTGAATATAGGAACTGATATACTGATCTTTATATATCTCCTTAAGCACCAAGTACATAGTTGGTACCTAATAGACATTCAAAAATTGCTGCATTGGGCTGTCTCAAGCCAGGGTAGGGAATCACTGGTGCAAATGTGCTAATTACCCACAGGTTGTTTTAAAGGTGTTTCTGATTATTAGTTAGCAGTTCAGACTCCCTTTAGGAAACATGGCCTTTTTTGTTAATGATCACTTTAACTGCCACACATCTTTGTAATGATTGGTTGCCTTTAAAATAAGCCAATTACTACATGTTTATAGAGAGCATACATGTGAAAGAACTGTGAGTAAAATAACAAAACGTTCAGAGATCCAAATAGCATGGGTGTTGATTTGTTCTAGAAATCCTAGTTCATACATCTCATTATCATCTTCATCTTCTGAGCTACCATGAAATGAGAGCCAGCTACATGCCAGCAACTAGGTCATTTCATATCATGATTTTTTTAATCCTTAAGGCAACTGGAGATATTAGTTTAATCTACTGTTGAGGAAACAGAGGCCCAGAGAGTTAGGTAGTTTACTCACTGATTACTTACAGCCTACCTTATCTTCATACCTTGCTCATCTCTAGTCCCTTTGGAGTCCATCTCAGCAATTGTCTTGCTTCTAAGCCAAGCCATCTACTGTTGTCACTCTAGACTCTATAATCACTCAGAGCCTCTTTAGCTCTTGTCCGAATCATCACAGTGACCTTCTCATGGTTTCTCTGCCTATAGTTTCTTCTACTTCCAAAAAATCTTCCACAATATCAATGAGAGACATGGTCATGCCATTCCCCTTCTTCAAAACCTTTGTTGGATCCCCATCACCTATGCAATGCCCCTGACTTCTAAGCATGGCACTCAAGGCTTTCCATAATCTGGACTTGCTCTGCTTTTTGAGTTCTATTTCTAAGCAGTCATACCCAGATTACATGTCTTCCACTGGAATTACTGACTCATCATTACCCCCAACAAAATATTCTTTGCTCCAAAGTCCATTAGAATCCATCTCTAGTTCCACCTTCTCTAATGCCCTCAACAGGAATCTCTCACACTGATTCTCTCACTTTGATTATATGTTATACTTGGTTCTCACTATACAATGATGTCTAGCATAGTTATAAATACATAGACCAATCTCTCCTTTTAGAAAATGAGAAAATCGAAGGCAGGGAATATTATGACTTACTATGCTTAGCATATAAGGAAAGATTATGAATTTGGCTGGGGATTAAATTGAATTTTGGGTGAATAAGGTATTAAAAGTCTACCGCACTCTGAGGAATAGTTACAGCTGCTGCCTCAAGGGACACTGATTATAAATTCTGTTGAGGAAATGGAGGCCCACTCCATTTAATCACTCTCTTGTACCATAACATACCTACCGTTCAGGCAGTAGTGTATCAACTGTAACATGGACAAAATGTAATCTCACATATATCCAGGATTAATTTTCTAAATGTTTTACCAGCTCTGAAAAGCACCTGGATGCAATGGTTCCATACCAACTCAAATAAGACTTAAAAAGAGGTTTGAAGGGTGAGAGAGAGGTAGCTTGCCAAATGAAATGTCTTAGAAACACCAATTTAATGACTTACATATAAATTAATCATAAACATGTGGATTAAATTTCCCCAGAAAAAGCATGTTTTGGTTCTCTGTGGACCACAAAAGATTGAAAAATGATTGGAGATATTTCCTGAGCCCAAAGACTAAGAAAGAGCAGTTCTATACTTCTTTAACTACAAATATTAGTGCAATAGATAAATTATCTAGGAGTCTAGGGAAGTTAGAAATATGGACAGGAAATAAGAAAATGAGATTCAGCTTGAGAGTATGTTCCAGGTACACCTGGGGCAAAATAATCAGAAACAGAGAGATTTTGTTTTAGAGAGAACCCAATAAAGTTATGGAGACTATAAGACATTCAGGGTGATTTCTAGTTGGCATGGCCCATGTAATAGAAGACTGGTCATTCTTATTCCTGAGAATACAAGAGAAAAAGCCCTAGACTATGGAATATGAAATGGTACTCATTGCCCACAGAATAAAAAACAAAGCCTTTGCTTTGGATCATATCAAGATTTTCTTGATGGAAGAAGGGTTTGGCAAAAATTAGACTAATTTTTCCAGATGACTCAAGGAAATAAATGACCAAAGTCAAGAAAGTAGTCTTTGAGCATAGAGTACAGAAGCAAAATGGAGTCTGAATTCCAAAACAAGAGAAACTGAAACTCAAGTTCAAATGATTGCCTTCAGTAGGGAAGAACACAATCTTTGTTTGAAGTCATAAGTACAGCATAGGCCATTCATAGGAGGCCTTCTGAGAAGTGTTTTATCCTTCCTTGTCATTTGAAAATACTTTTTGAAGAGGTTAGATATCCTTCCAAATAGGCCAAACTAAAATATCATTATTATAGTCAATTTCTGACCTTGGAAAGTAGGCCATGTTTTGCAGTGTTATACAAGTAAATTGGCATGAAGACCAAATGACCTAATGTCAAGAAAATACAAAGAGGTTTTCTATGAGTCTAGAAAAGAGAGTTGAAGAAAATAATCTATTGCTTTCTAGGAGGTAGGGTATCCTGGTTTTCTAGATACCCAATGAAGTGTGAGAAAAATAATAAGGATCAATGATAACAGACAGTCTTTTACATTTGTATAATGCTTTGCCATTTACATGGTGCTCCATATAAATTGTCTCATAATCTTCCCAGTAACTACCAGACAATATTACTGTCTCATTTGTATAGATGAAGAAACTGAAAATTGTACTATTTTGTCATCAAGAGATGACAAATAATTTGGAGCATATGGCAGTGTCAGGGACTCGTCTTGTTCTTTTGACCCCTAATTCAGTATTCTTCCTATATTTAAGTGATTTCATAGCTGACTGGTTTAACTCTATAGGGAAGAAGATTACTATAGCTTGTTGAAAGTCTCAACATAACTCATTGTTGATTGTATTGATCATATGTTCTCGGCACTTTATGTCTTAGCTCATTTAATGATCACAGCAACACTGTGGGGTAGATATTAGTACTCTCATTTTAAAGGCAGAGAATCAAGTATGGAGGGATTAAGTGACTTGCCTACTGGTCAGTAAATGGAGGGGCTGGAATTCAAATCTAGGCAATCTGTCTCCAGAACTCACTGTTTAACCACTATGTTGTACTCTATCTAGAAACTGC
Source organism: Pteropus vampyrus (assembly GCF_000151845.1). Lineage (NCBI taxonomy): Eukaryota > Metazoa > Chordata > Mammalia > Chiroptera > Pteropodidae > Pteropus > Pteropus vampyrus. The sequence goes on along the minus strand of NW_011889129.1, from coordinate 34,446 downwards.
TTTGTCATAAATATTATTTTCCCTGGTGAGGAGAAAGCCATCTCACAATGAAGTTGACATCTAATTCTGAGTATATCTAAACTTGGGGTACAGATTTCCATTAACTGCATGCTTCTATATTAGAGAAAGCTGAGGTGACATGCCTATCAGCAGATGGCACATGTGACTCTAACCTAGACATATAATTCGCAGCCACTATTGTGACTGCTGAATCCTGAATCAAAAGGAAAATTCCATGGTGAAAGAATAAGGAGCGATATTTAAATAGTACAATTTTTAAATGATATAACCCCTAAAAGCATAACCAGAGATTCTCAATGGCAGGATGGTTGCTTCTCTCTTCTTAAAGGACTGTAGAGAATGAAAAGTTATCTTTGGTTAGGAGAAAGGACACTAGGCTTTGGGATTTAGTGTTCGGACCTGCAGACATGCCTACCTTATTTTTTCTCTTACTTTTCTATTTTTGCTTTGTAGAGAAGTAGTGACCAAAGGCTTGGACTCAAGAGCTAACCTTTTAATTTAATTCATCTCTTTGTTTAAATCTGCTGGCTTAATGGAGGCAAGGCAGGGAAAATTGTGAACATCTGGATAGTTGAGTCACAGCTGCCAGAGGCCTTTTCCTGACAGAATGACTAAATTCTGCAGTAATTCCATGAGGAGTTTGTCAAAAATGAGGATTCAAGGGGAATGAAAAGAACCATTCCAATCAAGGCTGAGGAAAAAGTGAAGTCTTATCAAGAAGTGATAAACAACAGTGTGGAATGAGTGTGAAAGGAAAATAGACAACTTGCAAATGCTTCTAGGGAGAACAGTCTGGATGATGAAGGGACTGTGAACCATATGAAATAAGTATGAAAGCCCTGGGGAATTTAAGCTAAAGAAGGGCAAACTTGCAGGTGACATGAAGGTTATCTTCCAACGTGTGAAAGCCTGTCATTTATAAGAGAGTTTAGATTTCTTCTATAGGGCGTAGATTTCTTATAAGGCACAGAGGATTTCATCTCCTGCAAAAAGTGATGAACCAGGATTTAAAGCCCAAGTCCAATCTGAGAGCACTTCATCTTAACCACTATGTTATTTTAACAGGAGAGCTTGAATTTATACTCTACATACAACTCAGATATTTAAAAAACAAACTTTATTTCACTCACTGATTGCTCATAAGCCCTTAACCCTCCTTGAGAATAACAAAACACAACAACAGAAATCAACTTTCCAATTAAAAGTAACTTAATCTTTTCTTCCTGGTAATTTCACAGACTTTTCAGAGTTTCCATCCCGTTCTCCTTTTTTTTCCTCCTAGATGCCATCTGGGTACAAGGGGATTCTGATCTCATGTGCTGGTAATGGGGAGGAGCCACATGTTCTGTCATCTGAGTACTCACCGACGTTCACTCAGTCATTCCCCCTGATTACTTGGTGCACTACCCTGGTATTCTCTGAGGGATAGTGGGTGCTGCTAGGTTTTTTTCAGTTTCATATTGGCACCTGCTATTGAGCCTGTGCATTACCATTGCTCCTTGTTAAGCTCCCCATATTCTGAGACTTCCTTGTAGTGTCACCAAGATTATTCTAGAACACTAGTTCCCTCAGCAATTCTCTGTGACTTTACAGAGCACAGGGGAACTTGTGGATCTCCTGCAGGAAAGCAAAGGTCATGGCAGACAGGAAGCACTGACTCAGACCCTCCTTTTGCAGAATCGCATCATTTCTGTGCCATC